>NW_027463997.1:0-101702 GCF_050947455.1 Rhinoderma darwinii
GCTGCCACGAGCTGAAACGAATGCAACCAAGAGCGAGCGTCTGTGACTTACGGTTCAAAAGATATTCACAGAAACATGGTTCTGAACTTTGCTGCCAGCCGCGAAAGCGAAAATAACCAAGATCGAGCGTCTAGGATTTACTTGTCAATAGCTCGCCTGGGAAACATCCAGAGAAGTCAAAGACAGTGCTTCTATACTAATTGCCAGGCGCTGAGACGAATGGCGCCAAGGATCGAGCGTCTATGACTTACGGTTCAAGAATTAGCCTCAGAAAAAGTGGTTCTGAACATGCTGCCAATAGCTCGTCTGGGAAACATCCAGAGAAGTCCAAGATAGTGTTTTTTAGACTGGCTGCCACGAGCTGAAACGAATGCAGCCAAGAGCGAGCGTCTGTGACTTACGGTTCAAGAGTTATTCACAGAAACATGGTTCTGAACTTTGCTGCCAGCCGCGAAAGCGAAAATAACCAAGATCGAGCGTCTAGGATTTACTTGTCAATAGCTCGCCTGAGAAACATCCAGAGAAGTCAAAGACTGCTTCTATACTAATTGCCAGGCGCTGAGACGAATGCCGCCACGATCTAGCGTCTAAGACTTACGGTTCAAGAATTAGCCTCAGAAAACAGTGGGAAACAGTGCTTCTATACTAATTGCCAGGCGCTGAGACGAATGCCGCCAAGATCTAGCGTCTATGACTTACGGTTCAAGAATTAGCCTCAGAAACAGTGGGAAACAGTGCTTCTATACTAATTGCCAGGCGCTGAGACGAATGCCGCCAAGATCGAGCGTCTATGACTTACGGTTCAAGAATTAGTCTCAGAAACAGTGGGAAACAGTGCTTCTATACTAATTGCCAGGCGCTGAGACGAATGCCGCCACGATCTAGCGTCTATGACTTACGGTTCAAGAATTAGCCTCAGAAACAGTGGGAAACAGTGCTTCTATACTAATTGCCAGGCGCTGAGACGAATGCCGCCAAGATCGAGCGTCTATGACTTACGGTTCAAGAATTAGCCTCAGAAACAGTGGTTCTGAACATGCTGCCAATAGCTCGCCTGGGAAACATCCAGAGAAGTCCAAGATTGTGTTTTTTAGACTGGCTGCCACGAGCTGAAACGAATGCAGCCAAGAGCGAGCGTCTGTGACTTACGGTTCAAAAGTTATTCACAGAAACCTGGTTCTGAACTTTGCTGCCAGCCGCGAAAGCGAAAATAACCAAGATCGAGCGTCTAGGATTTACTTGTCAATAGCTCGCCTGGGAAACATCCAGAGAAGTCAAATACAGTGCTTCTATACTAATTGCCAGGCGCTGAGACGAATGCTGCCAAGATCTAGCGTCTATGACTTACGGTTCAAGAATTAGCCTCAGAAACAGTGGGAAACAGTGCTTCTATACTAATTGCCAGGCGCTGAGACGAATGCCGCCAAGATCGAGCGTCTATGACTTACGGTTCAAGAATTAGCCTCAGAAACAGTGGTTCTGAACATGCTGCCAATAGCTCGTCTGGGAAACATCCAGAGAAGTCCAAGATAGTGTTTTTTAGACTGGCTGCCACGAGCTGAAACGAATGCAGCCAAGAGCGAGCGTCTGTGACTTACGGTTCAAGAGTTATTCACAGAAACATGGTTCTGAACTTTGCTGCCAGCCGCGAAAGCGAAAATAACCAAGATCGAGCTTCTAGGATTTACTTGTCAATAGCTCGCCTGGGAAACATCCAGAGAAGTCAAAGACAGTGCTTCTATACTAATTGCCAGGCGCTGAGACGAATGCCGCCACGATCTAGCGTCTAAGACTTACGGTTCAAGAATTAGCCTCAGAAACAGTGGGAAACAGTGCTTCTATACTAATTGCCAGGCGCTGAGACGAATGCCGCCAAGATCGAGCGTCTATGACTTACGGTTCAAGAATTAGCCTCAGAAACAGTGGGAAACAGTGCTTCTATACTAATTGCCAGGCGCTGAGACGAATGCCGCCAAGATCGAGCGTCTATGACTTACGGTTCAAGAATTAGCCTCAGAAACAGTGGGAAACAGTGCTTCTATACTAATTGCCAGGCGCTGAGACGAATGCCGCCAAGATCGAGCGTCTATGACTTACGGTTCAAGAATTAGCCTCAGAAACAGTGGTTCTGAACATGCTGCCAATAGCTCGCCTGGGAAACATCCAGATAAGTCCAAGATAGTGTTTTTTAGA
Source organism: Rhinoderma darwinii (assembly GCF_050947455.1). Lineage (NCBI taxonomy): Eukaryota > Metazoa > Chordata > Amphibia > Anura > Rhinodermatidae > Rhinoderma > Rhinoderma darwinii. The sequence continues at coordinate 2,194 of NW_027463997.1, forward strand.
CTGGCTGCCACGAGCTGAAACGAATGCAGCCAAGAGCGAGCGTCTGTGACTTACGGTTCAAGAGTTATTCACAGAAACATGGTTCTGAACTTTGCTGCCAGCCGCGAAAGCGAAAATAACCAAGATCGAGCGTCTAGGATTTACTTGTCAATAGCTCGCCTGGGAAACATCCAGAGAAGTCAAAGACAGTGCTTCTATACTAATTGCCAGGCGCTGAGACGAATGCCGCCACGATCTAGCGTCTAAGACTTACGGTTCAAGAATTAGCCTCAGAAACAGTGGGAAACAGTGCTTCTATACTAATTGCCAGGCGCTGAGACGAATGCCGCCAAGATCTAGCGTCTATGACTTACGGTTCAAGAATTAGCCTCAGAAACAGTGGGAAACAGTGCTTCTATACTAATTGCCAGGCGCTGAGACGAATGCCGCCAAGATCGAGCGTCTATGACTTACGGTTCAAGAATTAGCCTCAGAAACAGTGGGAAACAGTGCTTCAATACTAATTGCCAGGCGCTGAGACGAATGCCGCCACGATCTAGCGTCTATGACTTACGGTTCAAGAATTAGCCTCAGAAACAGTGGTTCTGAACATGCTGCCAATAGCTCGCCTGGGAAACATCCAGAGAAGTCCATGATAGTGTTTTTTAGACTGGCTGCCACGAGCTGAAACGAATGCAGCCAAGAGCGAGCGTCTGTGACTTACGGTTCAAGAGTTATTCACAGAAACATGGTTCTGAACTTTGCTGCCAGCCGCGAAAGCGAAAATAACCAAGATCGAGCGTCTAGGATTTACTTGTCAATAGCTCGCCTGGGAAACATCCAGAGAAGTCAAAGACAGTGCTTCTATACTAATTGCCAGGCGCTGAGACGAATGCCGCCACGATCTAGCGTCTAAGACTTACGGTTCAAGATTAGCCTCAGAAACAGTGGGAAACAGTGCTTCTATACTAATTGCCAGGCGCTGAGACGAATGCCGCCAAGATCGAGCGTCTATGACTTACGGTTCAAGAATTAGCCTCAGAAACAGTGGGAAACAGTGCTTCTATACTAATTGCCAGGCGCTGAGACGAATGCCGCCAAGATCGAGCGTCTATGACTTACGGTTCAAGAATTAGCCTCAGAAACAGTGGGAAACAGTGCTTCTATACTAATTGCCAGGCGCTGAGACGAATGCCGCCAAGATCGAGCGTCTATGACTTACGGTTCAAGAATTAGCCTCAGAAACAGTGGTTCTGAACATGCTGCCAATAGCTCGTCTGGGAAACATCCAGAGAAGTCCAAGATAGTGTTTTTTAGACTGGCTGCCACGAGCTGAAACGAATGCAGCCAAGAGCGAGCGTCTGTGACTTACGGTTCAAGAGTTATTCACAGAAACATGGTTCTGAACTTTGCTGCCAGCCGCGAAAGCGAAAATAACCAAGATCGAGCGTCTAGGATTTACTTGTCAATAGCTCGCCTGGGAAACATCCAGAGAAGTCAAAGACAGTGCTTCTATACTAATTGCCAGGCGCTGAGACGAATGGCGCCAAGATCGAGCGTCTATGACTTACGGTTCAAGAATTAGCTTCAGAAACAGTGGGAAACAGTGCTTCTATACTAATTGCCAGGCGCTGAGACGAATGCCGCCAAGATCGAGCGTCTATGACTTACGGTTCAAGAATTAGCCTCAGAAACAGTGGTTCTGAACATGCTGCCAAAAGCTCGCCTGGGAAACATCCAGATAAGTCCAAGATAGTGTTTTTTAGACTGGCTGCCACGAGCTGAAACGAATGCAGCCAAGAGCGAGCGTCTGTGACTTACGGTTCAAGAGTTATTCACAGAAACATGGTTCTGAACTTTGCTGCCAGCCGCGAAAGCGAAAATAACCAAGATCGAGCGTCTAGGATTTACTTGTCAATAGCTCGCCTGGGAAACATCCAGAGAAGTCAAAGACAGTGCTTCTATACTAATTGCCAGGCGCTGAGACGAATGCCGCCACGATCTAGCGTCTAAGACTTACGGTTCAAGAATTAGCCTCAGAAACAGTGGGAAACAGTGCTTCTATACTAATTGCCAGGCGCTGAGACGAATGCCGCCAAGATCTAGCGTCTATGACTTACGGTTCAAGAATTAGCCTCAGAAACAGTGGGAAACAGTGCTTCTATACTAATTGCCAGGCGCTGAGACGAATGCCGCCAAGATCGAGCGTCTATGACTTACGGTTCAAGAATTTGCCTCAGAAACAGTGGGAAACAGTGCTTCAATACTAATTGCCAGGCGCTGAGACGAATGCCGCCACGATCTAGCGTCTATGACTTACGGTTCAAGAATTAGCCTCAGAAACAGTGGGAAACAGTGCTTCTATACTAATTGCCAGGCGCTGAGACGAATGCCGCCAAGATCGAGCGTCTATGACTTACGGTTCAAGAATTAGCCTCAGAAACAGTGGTTCTGAACATGCTGCCAATAGCTCGCCTGGGAAACATCCAGAGAAGTCCAAGATTTGTTTTTTTAGACTGGCTGCCACGAGCTGAAACGAATGCAACCAAGAGCGAGCGTCTGTGACTTACGGTTCAAAAGATATTCACAGAAACATGGTTCTGAACTTTGCTGCCAGCCGCGAAAGCGAAAATAACCAAGATCGAGCGTCTAGGATTTACTTGTCAATAGCTCGCCTGGGAAACATCCAGAGAAGTCAAAGACAGTGCTTCTATACTAATTGCCAGGCGCTGAGACGAATGGCGCCAAGATCGAGCGTCTATGACTTACGGTTCAAGAATTAGCCTCAGAAACAGTGGGAAACAGTGCTTCTATACTAAATTGCCAGGCGCTGAGACGAATGTCGCCAAGATCGAGCGTCTATGACTTACGGTTCAAGAATTAGCCTCAGAAAAAGTGGTTCTGAACATGCTGCCAATAGCTCGCCTGGGAAACATCCAGAGAAGTCCAAGATTGTGTTTTTTCGACTGGCTGCCACGAGCTGAAACGAATGCAGCCAAGAGCGAGCGTCTGTGACTTACGGTTCAAAAGTTATTCACAGAAACCTGGTTCTGAACTTTGCTGCCAGCCGCGAAAGCGAAAATAACCAAGATCGAGCGTCTAGGATTTACTTGTCAATAGCTCGCCTGGGAAACATCCAGAGAAGTCAAATACAGTGCTTCTATACTAATTGCCAGGCGCTGAGACGAATGCCGCCAAGATCTAGCGTCTATGACTTACGGTTCAAGAATTAGCCTCAGAAACAGTGGGAAACAGTGCTTCTATACTAATTGCCAGGCGCTGAGACGAATGCCGCCAAGATCGAGCGTCTATGACTTACGGTTCAAGAATTAGCCTCAGAAACAGTGGTTCTGAACATGCTGCCAATAGCTCGCCTGGGAAACATCCAGAGAAGTCCAAGATAGTGTTTTTTAGACTGGCTGCCACGAGCTGAAAACGAATGCAGCCAAGAGCGAGCGTCTGTGACTTACGGTTCAAGAGTTATTCACAGAAACATGGTTCTGAACTTTGCTGCCAGCCGCGAAAGCGAAAATAACCAAGATCGAGCGTCTAGGATTTACTTGTCAATAGCTCGCCTGGGAAACATCCAGAGAAGTCAAAGACAGTGCTTCTATACTAATTGCCAGGCGCTGAGACGAATGCCGCCACGATCTAGCGTCTAAGACTTACGGTTCAAGAATTAGCCTCAGAAACAGTGGGAAACAGTGCTTCTATACTAATTGCCAGGCGCTGAGACGAATGCCGCCAAGATCTAGCGTCTATGACTTACGGTTCAAGAATTAGCCTCAGAAACAGTGGGAAACAGTGCTTCTATACTAATTGCCAGGCGCTGAGACGAATGCCGCCAAGATCGAGCGTCTATGACTTACGGTTTCAAGAATTAGCCTCAGAAACAGTGGTTCTGAACATGCTGCCAATAGCTCGCCTGGGAAACATCCAGAGAAGTCCAAGATTGTGTTTTTTAGACTGGCTGCCACGAGCTGAAACGAATGCAGCCAAGAGCGAGCGTCTCTGACTTACGGTTCAAGAGTTATTCACAGAAACATGGTTCTGAACTTTGCTGCCAGCCGCGAAAGCGAAAATAACCAAGATCGAGCGTCTAGGATTTACTTGTCAATAGCTCGCCTGGGAAACATCCAGAGAAGTCAAAGACCGTGCTTCTATACTAATTGCCAGGCGCTGAGACGAATGCCGCCAAGATCGAGCGTCTAAGAATTACGGTTCAAGAATTAGCCTCAGAAACAGTGGTTCTGAACATGCTGCCAATAGCTCGCCTGGGAAACATCCAGAGAAGTCCAAGATAGTGTTTTTTAGACTGGCTGCCACGAGCTGAAACGAATGCAGCCAAGAGCGAGCGTCTGTGACTTACGGTTCAAGAGTTATTCACAGAAACATGGCTCTGAACTTTGCTGCCAGCCGCGAAAGCGAAAATAACCAAGATCGAGCGTCTAGGATTTACTTGTCAATAGCTCGCCTGGGAAACATCCAGAGAAGTCAAAGACAGTGCTTCTATACTAATTGCCAGGCGCTGAGACGAATGCCGCCAAGATCTAGCGTCTATGACTTACGGTTCAAGAATTAGCCTCAGAAACAGTGGGAAACAGTGCTTCTATACTAATTGCCAGGCGCTGAGACGAATGCCGCCAAGATCGAGCGTCTATGACTTACGGTTCAAGAATTAGCCTCAGAAACAGTGGGAAACAGTGCTTCTATACTAATTGCCAGGCGCTGAGACGAATGCCGCCAAGATCGAGCGTCTATGACTTACGGTTCAAGAATTAGCCTCAGAAACAGTGGGAAACAGTGCTTCTATACTAATTGCCAGGCGCTGAGACGAATGCCGCCAAGATCGAGCGTCTATGACTTACGGTTCAAGAATTAGCCTCAGAAACAGTGGTTCTGAACATGCTGCCAATAGCTCGTCTGGGAAACATCCAGAGAAGTCCAAGATAGTGTTTTTAGACTGGCTGCCACGAGCTGAAACGAATGCAGCCAAGAGCGAGCGTCTGTGACTTACGGTTCAAGAGTTATTCACAGAAACATGGTTCTGAACTTTGCTGCCAGCCGCGAAAGCGAAAATAACCAAGATCGAGCGTCTAGGATTTACTTGTCAATAGCTCGCCTGGGAAACATCCAGAGAAGTCAAAGACAGTGCTTCTATACTAATTGCCAGGCGCTGAGACGAATGGCGCCAAGATCGAGCGTCTATGACTTACGGTTCAAGAATTAGCCTCAGAAACAGGTGGGAAACAGTGCTTCTATACTAATTGCCAGGCGCTGAGACGAATGCCGCCAAGATCGAGCGTCTATGACTTACGGTTCAAGAATTAGCCTCAGAAACAGTGGTTCTGAACATGCTGCCAATAGCTCGCCTGGGAAACATCCAGAGAAGTCCAAGATAGTGTTTTTTAGACTGGCTGCCACGAGCTGAAACGAATGCAGCCAAGAGCGAGCGTCTGTGACTTACGGTTCAAGAGTTATTCACAGAAACATGGTTCTGAACTTTGCTGCCAGCCGCGAAAGCGAAAATAACCAAGATCGAGCGTCTAGGATTTACTTGTCAATAGCTCGCCTGGGAAACATCCAGAGAAGTCAAAGACAGTGCTTCTATACTAATTGCCAGGCGCTGAGACGAATGCCGCCACGATCTAGCGTCTAAGACTTACGGTTCAAGAATTAGCCTCAGAAACAGTGGGAAACAGTGCTTCTATACTAATTGCCGTGCGCTGAGACGAATGCCGCCAAGATCGAGCGTCTATGACTTACGGTTCAAGAATTAGCCTCAGAAACAGTGCTTCTATACTAATTGCCAGGCGCTGAGACGAATGCCGCCAAGATCGAGCGTCTATGACTTACGGTTCAAGAATTAGCCTCAGAAACAGTGGGAAACAGTGCTTCTATACTAATTGCCAGGCGCTGAGACGAATGCCGCCACGATCTAGCGTCTATGACTTACGGTTCAAGAATTAGCCTCAGAAACAGTGGGAAACAGTGCTTCTATACTAATTGCCAGGCGCTGAGACGAATGCCGCCAAGATCGAGCGTCTATGACTTACGGTTCAAGAATTAGCCTCAGAAACAGTGGTTCTGAACATGCTGCCAATAGCTCGCCTGGGGAAACATCCAGAGAAGTCCAAGATTGTGTTTTTTAGACTGGCTGCCACGAGCTGAAACGAATGCAGCCAAGAGCGAGCGTCTGTGACTTACGGTGCAAGAGTTATTCACAGAAACATGGTTCTGAACTTTGCTGCCAGCCGCGAAAGCGAAAATAACCAAGATCGAGCGTCTAGGATTTACTTGTCAATAGCTCGCCTGGGAAACATCCAGAGAAGTCAAAGACCGTGCTTCTATACTAATTGCCAGGCGCTGAGACGAATGCCGCCAAGATCTAGCGTCTATGACTTACGGTTCAAGAATTAGCCTCAGAAACAGTGGGAAACAGTGCTTCTATACTAATTGCCAGGCGCTGAGACGAATGCCGCCAAGATCGAGCGTCTATAACTTACGGTTCAAGAATTAGCCTCAGAAACAGTGGTTCTGAACATGCTGCCAATAGCTCGCCTGGGAAACATCCAGAGAAGTCCAAGATTGTGTTTTTTAGACTGGCTGCCACGAGCTGAAACGAATGCAGCCAAGAGCGAGCGTCTGTGACTTACGGTTCAAAAGATATTCACAGAAACATGGTTCTGAACTTTGCTGCCAGCCGCGAAAGCGAAAATAACCAAGATCTAGCGTCTAGGATTTACTTGACAATAGCTCGCCTGGGAAACATCCAGAGAAGTCAAAGACAGTGCTTCTATACTAATTGCCAGGCGCTGAGACGAATGGCGCCAAGATCGAGCGTCTATGACTTACGGTTCAAGAATTAGCCTCAGAAACAGTGGGAAACAGTGCTTCTATACTAATTGCCAGGCGCTGAGACGAATGCCGCCAAGATCGAGCGTCTATGACTTACGGTTCAAGAATTAGCCTCAGAAACAGTGGTTCTGAACATGCTGCCAATAGCTCGCCTGGGAAACATCCAGAGAAGTCCATGATAGTGTTTTTTAGACTGGCTGCCACGAGCTGAAACGAATGCAGCCAAGAGCGAGCGTCTGTGACTTACGGTTCAAGAGTTATTCACAGAAACATGGTTCTGAACTTTGCTGCCAGCCGCGAAAGCGAAAATAACCAAGATCGAGCGTCTAGGATTTACTTGTCAATAGCTCGCCTGGGAAACATCCAGAGAAGTCAAAGACAGTGCTTCTATACTAATTGCCAGGCGCTGAGACGAATGCCGCCACGATCTAGCGTCTAAGACTTACGGTTCAAGAATTAGCCTCAGAAACAGTGGGAAACAGTGCTTCTATACTAATTGCCAGGCGCTGAGACGAATGCCGCCAAGATCTAGCGTCTATGACTTACGGTTCAAGAATTAGCCTCAGAAACAGTGGGAAACAGTGCTTCTATACTAATTGCCAGGCGCTGAGACGAATGCCGCCAAGATCGAGCGTCTATGACTTTACGGTTCAAGAATTAGTCTCAGAAACAGTGGGAAACAGTGCTTCTATACTAATTGCCAGGCGCTGAGACGAATGCCGCCACGATCTAGCGTCTATGACTTACGGTTCAAGAATTAGCCTCAGAAACAGTGGGAAACAGTGCTTCTATACTAATTGCCAGGCGCTGAGACGAATGCCGCCAAGATCGAGCGTCTATGACTTACGGTTCAAGAATTAGCCTCAGAAAAAGTGGTTCTGAACATGCTGCCAATAGCTCGCCTGGGAAACATCCAGAGAAGTCCAAGATTGTGTTTTTTAGACTGGCTGCCACGAGCTGAAACGAATGCAGCCAAGAGCGAGCGTCTGTGACTTACGGTTCAAAAGTTATTCACAGAAACCTGGTTCTGAACTTTGCTGCCAGCCGCGAAAGCGAAAATAACCAAGATCGAGCGTCTAGGATTTACTTGTCAATAGCTCGCCTGGGAAACATCCAGAGAAGTCAAAGACAGTGCTTCTATACTAATTGCCAGGCGCTGAGACGAATGGCGCCAAGATCGAGCGTCTATGACTTACGGTTCAAGAATTAGCCCTCAGAAACAGTGGGAAACAGTGCTTCTATACTAATTGCCAGGCGCTGAGACGAATGCCGCCAAGATCGAGCGTCTATGACTTACGGTTCAAGAATTAGCCTCAGAAAAAGTGGTTCTGAACATGCTGCCAATAGCTCGCCTGGGAAACATCCAGAGAAGTCCAAGATTGTGTTTTTTAGACTGGCTGCCACGAGCTGAAACGAATGCAGCCAAGAGCGAGCGTCTGTGACTTACGGTTCAAAAGTTATTCACAGAAACCTGGTTCTGAACTTTGCTGCCAGCCGCGAAAGCGAAAATAACCAAGATCGAGCGTCTAGGATTTACTTGTCAATAGCTCGCCTGGGAAACATCCAGAGAAGTCAAAGACAGTGCTTCTATACTAATTGCCAGGCGCTGAGACGAATGGCGCCAAGATCGAGCGTCTATGACTTACGGTTCAAGAATTAGCCTCAGAAACAGTGGGAAACAGTGCTTCTATACTAATTGCCAGGCGCTGAGACGAATGCCGCCAAGATCGAGCGTCTATGACTTACGGTTCAAGAATTAGCCTCAGAAAAAGTGGTTCTGAACATGCTGCCAATAGCTCGCCTGGGAAACATCCAGAGAAGTCCAAGATTGTGTTTTTTAGACTGGCTGCCACGAGCTGAAACGAATGCAGCCAAGAGCGAGCGTCTGTGACTTACGGTTCAAAAGTTATTCACAGAAACCTGGTTCTGAACTTTGCTGCCAGCCGCGAAAGCGAAAATAACCAAGATCGAGCGTCTAGGATTTACTTGTCAATAGCTCGCCTGGGAAACATCCAGAGAAGTCAAATACAGTGCTTCTATACTAATTGCCAGGCGCTGAGACGAATGCTGCCAAGATCTAGCGTCTATGACTTACGGTTCAAGAATTAGCCTCAGAAACAGTGGGAAACAGTGCTTCTATACTAATTGCCAGGCGCTGAGACGAATGCCGCCAAGATCGAGCGTCTATGACTTACGGTTCAAGAATTAGCCTCAGAAACAGTGGGAAACAGTGCTTCTATACTAATTGCCAGGCGCTGAGACGAATGCCGCCAAGATCGAGCGTCTATGACTTACGGTTCAAGAATTAGCCTCAGAAACAGTGGGAAACAGTGCTTCTATACTAATTGCCAGGCGCTGAGACGAATGCCGCCAAGATCGAGCGTCTATGACTTACGGTTCAAGAATTAGCCTCAGAAACAGTGGGAAACAGTGCTTCTATACTAATTGCCAGGCGCTGAGACGAATGCCACCAAGATCGAGCGTCTATGACTTACGGTTCAAAAGTTATTCACAGAAACCTGGTTCTGAACTTTGCTGCCAGCCGCGAAAGCGAAAATAACCAAGATCGAGCGTCTAGGATTTACTTGTCAATAGCTCGCCTGGGAAACATCCAGAGAAGTCAAATACAGTGCTTCTATACTAATTGCCAGGCGCTGAGACGAATGCTGCCAAGATCTAGCGTCTATGACTTACGGTTCAAGAATTAGCCTCAGAAACAGTGGGAAACAGTGCTTCTATACTAATTGCCAGGCGCTGAGACGAATGCCGCCAAGATCGAGCGTCTATGACTTACGGTTCAAGAATTAGCCTCAGAAAAAGTGGTTCTGAACATGCTGCCAATAGCTCGCCTGGGAAACATCCAGAGAAGTCCAAGATTGTGTTTTTTAGACTGGCTGCCACGAGCTGAAACGAATGCAGCCAAGAGCGAGCGTCTGTGACTTACGGTTCAAAAGTTATTCACAGAAACCTGGTTCTGAACTTTGCTGCCAGCCGCGAAAGCGAAAATAACCAAGATCGAGCGTCTAGGATTTACTTGTCAATAGCTCGCCTGGGAAACATCCAGAGAAGTCAAATACAGTGCTTCTATACTAATTGCCAGGCGCTGAGACGAATGCTGCCAAGATCTAGCGTCTATGACTTACGGTTCAAGAATTAGCCCTCAGAAACAGTGGGAAACAGTGCTTCTATACTAATTGCCAGGCGCTGAGACGAATGCCGCCAAGATCGAGCGTCTATGACTTACGGTTCAAGAATTAGCCTCAGAAACAGTGGTTCTGAACATGCTGCCAATAGCTCGTCTGGGAAACATCCAGAGAAGTCCAAGATAGTGTTTTTAGACTGGCTGCCACGAGCTGAAACGAATGCAGCCAAGAGCGAGCGTCTGTGACTTACGGTTCAAGAGTTATTCACAGAAACATGGTTCTGAACTTTGCTGCCAGCCGCGAAAGCGAAAATAACCAAGATCGAGCTTCTAGGATTTACTTGTCAATAGCTCGCCTGGGAAACATCCAGAGAAGTCAAAGACAGTGCTTCTATACTAATTGCCAGGCGCTGAGACGAATGCCGCCACGATCTAGCGTCTAAGACTTACGGTTCAAGAATTAGCCTCAGAAACAGTGGGAAACAGTGCTTCTATACTAATTGCCAGGGCGCTGAGACGAATGCCGCCAAGATCGAGCGTCTATGACTTACGGTTCAAGAATTAGCCTCAGAAACAGTGGGAAACAGTGCTTCTATACTAATTGCCAGGCGCTGAGACGAATGCCGCCAAGATCGAGCGTCTATGACTTACGGTTCAAGAATTAGCCTCAGAAACAGTGGGAAACAGTGCTTCTATACTAATTGCCAGGCGCTGAGACGAATGCCGCCAAGATCGAGCGTCTATGACTTACGGTTCAAGAATTAGCCTCAGAAACAGTGGTTCTGAACATGCTGCCAATAGCTCGTCTGGGAAACATCCAGAGAAGTCCAAGATAGTGTTTTTTAGACTGGCTGCCACGAGCTGAAACGAATGCAGCCAAGAGCGAGCGTCTGTGACTTACGGTTCAAGAGTTATTCACAGAAACATGGTTCTGAACTTTGCTGCCAGCCGCGAAAGCGAAAATAACCAAGATCGAGCGTCTAGGATTTACTTGTCAATAGCTCGCCTGGGAAACATCCAGAGAAGTCAAAGACAGTGCTTCTATACTAATTGCCAGGCGCTGAGACGAATGGCGCCAAGATCGAGCGTCTATGACTTACGGTTCAAGAATTAGCCTCAGAAACAGTGGGAAACAGTGCTTCTATACTAATTGCCAGGCGCTGAGACGAATGCCGCCAAGATCGAGCGTCTATGACTTACGGTTCAAGAATTAGCCTCAGAAACAGTGGTTCTGAACATGCTGCCAATAGCTCGCCTGGGAAACATCCAGATAAGTCCAAGATAGTGTTTTTTAGACTGGCTGCCACGAGCTGAAACGAATGCAGCCAAGAGCGAGCGTCTGTGACTTACGGTTCAAGAGTTATTCACAGAAACATGGTTCTGAACTTTGCTGCCAGCCGCGAAAGCGAAAATAACCAAGATCGAGCGTCTAGGATTTACTTGTCAATAGCTCGCCTGGGAAACATCCAGAGAAGTCAAAGACAGTGCTTCTATACTAATTGCCAGGCGCTGAGACGAATGCCGCCACGATCTAGCGTCTAAGACTTACGGTTCAAGAATTAGCCTCAGAAACAGTGGGAAACAGTGCTTCTATACTAATTGCCAGGCGCTGAGACGAATGCCGCCAAGATCGAGCGTCTATGACTTACGGTTCAAGAATTAGCCTCAGAAACAGTGGGAAACAGTGCTTCAATACTAATTGCCAGGCGCTGAGACGAATGCCGCCACGATCTAGCGTCTATGACTTACGGTTCAAGAATTAGCCTCAGAAACAGTGGTTCTGAACATGCTGCCAATAGCTCGCCTGGGAAACATCCAGAGAAGTCCAAGATTGTGTTTTTTAGACTGGCTGCCACGAGCTGAAACGAATGCAACCAAGAGCGAGCGTCTGTGACTTACGGTTCAAAAGATATTCACAGAAACATGGTTCTGAACTTTGCTGCCAGCCGCGAAAGCGAAAATAACCAAGATCGAGCGTCTAGGATTTACTTGTCAATAGCTCGCCTGGGAAACATCCAGAGAAGTCAAAGACAGTGCTTCTATACTAATTGCCAGGCGCTGAGACGAATGGCGCCAAGATCGAGCGTCTATGACTTACGGTTCAAGAATTAGCCTCAGAAACAGTGGGAAACAGTGCTTCTATACTAATTGCCAGGCGCTGAGACGAATGCCGCCAAGATCGAGCGTCTATGACTTACGGTTCAAGAATTAGCCTCAGAAAAAGTGGTTCTGAACATGCTGCCAATAGCTCGTCTGGGAAACATCCAGAGAAGTCCAAGATAGTGTTTTTTAGACTGGCTGCCACGAGCTGAAACGAATGCAGCCAAGAGCGAGCGTCTGTGACTTACGGTTCAAGAGTTATTCACAGAAACATGGTTCTGAACTTTGCTGCCAGCCGCGAAAGCGAAAATAACCAAGATCGAGCTTCTAGGATTTACTTGTCAATAGCTCGCCTGGGAAACATCCAGAGAAGTCAAAGACAGTGCTTCTATACTAATTGCCAGGCGCTGAGACGAATGCCGCCACGATCTAGCGTCTAAGACTTACGGTTCAAGAATTAGCCTCAGAAACAGTGGGAAACAGTGCTTCTATACTAATTGCCAGGCGCTGAGACGAATGCCGCCAAGATCGAGCGTCTATGACTTACGGTTCAAGAATTAGCCTCAGAAACAGTGGGAAACAGTGCTTCTATACTAATTGCCAGGCGCTGAGACGAATGCCGCCAAGATCGAGCGTCTATGACTTACGGTTCAAGAATTAGCCTCAGAAACAGTGGGAAACAGTGCTTCTATACTAATTGCCAGGCGCTGAGACGAATGCCGCCAAGATCGAGCGTCTATGACTTACGGTTCAAGAATTAGCCTCAGAAACAGTGGTTCTGAACATGCTGCCAATAGCTCGTCTGGGAAACATCCAGAGAAGTCCAAGATAGTGTTTTTTAGACTGGCTGCCACGAGCTGAAACGAATGCAGCCAAGAGCGAGCGTCTGTGACTTACGGTTCAAGAGTTATTCACAGAAACATGGTTCTGAACTTTGCTGCCAGCCGCGAAAGCGAAAATAACCAAGATCGAGCGTCTAGGATTTACTTGTCAATAGCTCGCCTGGGAAACATCCAGAGAAGTCAAAGACAGTGCTTCTATACTAATTGCCAGGCGCTGAGACGAATGGCGCCAAGATCGAGCGTCTATGACTTACGGTTCAAGAATTAGCTTCAGAAACAGTGGGAAACAGTGCTTCTATACTAATTGCCAGGCGCTGAGACGAATGCCGCCAAGATCGAGCGTCTATGACTTACGGTTCAAGAATTAGCCTCAGAAACAGTGGTTCTGAACATGCTGCCAAAAGCTCGCCTGGGAAACATCCAGATAAGTCCAAGATAGTGTTTTTTAGACTGGCTGCCACGAGCTGAAACGAATGCAGCCAAGAGCGAGCGTCTGTGACTTACGGTTCAAGAGTTATTCACAGAAACATGGTTCTGAACTTTGCTGCCAGCCGCGAAAGCGAAAATAACCAAGATCGAGCGTCTAGGATTTACTTGTCAATAGCTCGCCTGGGAAACATCCAGAGAAGTCAAAGACAGTGCTTCTATACTAATTGCCAGGCGCTGAGACGAATGCCGCCACGATCTAGCGTCTAAGACTTACGGTTCAAGAATTAGCCTCAGAAACAGTGGGAAACAGTGCTTCTATACTAATTGCCAGGCGCTGAGACGAATGCCGCCAAGATCTAGCGTCTATGACTTACGGTTCAAGAATTAGCCTCAGAAACAGTGGGAAACAATGCTTCTATACTAATTGCCAGGCGCTGAGACGAATGCCGCCAAGATCGAGCGTCTATGACTTACGGTTCAAGAATTAGCCTCAGAAACAGTGGGAAACAGTGCTTCAATACTAATTGCCAGGCGCTGAGACGAATGCCGCCACGATCTAGCGTCTATGACTTACGGTTCAAGAATTAGCCTCAGAAACAGTGGGAAACAGTGCTTCTATACTAATTGCCAGGCGCTGAGACGAATGCCGCCAAGATCGAGCGTCTATGACTTACGGTTCAAGAATTAGCCTCAGAAACAGTGGTTCTGAACATGCTGCCAATAGCTCGCCTGGGAAACATCCAGAGAAGTCCAAGATTTGTTTTTTTAGACTGGCTGCCACGAGCTGAAACGAATGCAACCAAGAGCGAGCGTCTGTGACTTACGGTTCAAAAGATATTCACAGAAACATGGTTCTGAACTTTGCTGCCAGCCGCGAAAGCGAAAATAACCAAGATCGAGCGTCTAGGATTTACTTGTCAATAGCTCGCCTGGGAAACATCCAGAGAAGTCAAAGACAGTGCTTCTATACTAATTGCCAGGCGCTGAGACGAATGGCGCCAAGATCGAGCGTCTATGACTTACGGTTCAAGAATTAGCCTCAGAAACAGTGGGAAACAGTGCTTCTATACTAAATTGCCAGGCGCTGAGACGAATGCCGCCAAGATCGAGCGTCTATGACTTACGGTTCAAGAATTAGCCTCAGAAAAAGTGGTTCTGAACATGCTGCCAATAGCTCGCCTGGGAAACATCCAGAGAAGTCCAAGATTGTGTTTTTTAGACTGGCTGCCACGAGCTGAAACGAATGCAGCCAAGAGCGAGCGTCTGTGACTTACGGTTCAAAAGTTATTCACAGAAACCTGGTTCTGAACTTTGCTGCCAGCCGCGAAAGCGAAAATAACCAAGATCGAGCGTCTAGGATTTACTTGTCAATAGCTCGCCTGGGAAACATCCAGAGAAGTCAAATACAGTGCTTCTATACTAATTGCCAGGCGCTGAGACGAATGCCGCCAAGATCTAGCGTCTATGACTTACGGTTCAAGAATTAGCCTCAGAAACAGTGGGAAACAGTGCTTCTATACTAATTGCCAGGCGCTGAGACGAATGCCGCCAAGATCGAGCGTCTATGACTTACGGTTCAAGAATTAGCCTCAGAAACAGTGGTTCTGAACATGCTGCCAATAGCTCGCCTGGGAAACATCCAGAGAAGTCCAAGATAGTGTTTTTTAGACTGGCTGCCACGAGCTGAAACGAATGCAGCCAAGAGCGAGCGTCTGTGACTTACGGTTCAAGAGTTATTCACAGAAACATGGTTCTGAACTTTGCTGCCAGCCGCGAAAGCGAAAATAACCAAGATCGAGCGTCTAGGATTTACTTGTCAATAGCTCGCCTGGGAAACATCCAGAGAAGTCAAAGACAGTGCTTCTATACTAATTGCCAGGCGCTGAGACGAATGCCGCCACGATCTAGCGTCTAAGACTTACGGTTCAAGAATTAGCCTCAGAAACAGTGGGAAACAGTGCTTCTATACTAATTGCCAGGCGCTGAGACGAATGCCGCCAAGATCTAGCGTCTATGACTTACGGTTCAAGAATTAGCCTCAGAAACAGTGGGAAACAGTGCTTCTATACTAATTGCCAGGCGCTGAGACGAATGCCGCCAAGATCGAGCGTCTATGACTTACGGTTCAAGAATTAGCCTCAGAAACAGTGGTTCTGAACATGCTGCCAATAGCTCGCCTGGGAAACATCCAGAGAAGTCCAAGATTGTGTTTTTTAGACTGGCTGCCACGAGCTGAAAGGAATGCAGCCAAGAGCGAGCGTCTGTGACTTACAGTTCAAAAGTTATTCACAGAAACATGGTTCTGAACTTTGCTGCCAGCCGCGAAAGCGAAAATAACCAAGATCGAGCGTCTAGGATTTACTTGTCAATAGCTCGCCTGGGAAACATCCAGAGAAGTCAAAGACAGGGCTTCTATACTAATTGCCAGGCGCTGAGACGAATGCCGCCAAGATCTAGCGTCTATGACTTACGGTTCAAGAATTAGCCTCAGAAACAGTGGGAAACAGTGCTTCTATACTAATTGCCAGGCGCTAAGACGAATGCCGCCAAGATCGAGCGTCTATGACTTACGGTTCAAGAATTAGCCTCAGAAACAGTGGTTCTGAACATGCTGCCAATAGCTCGCCTGGGAAACATCCAGAGAAGTCCAAGATAGTGTTTTTTAGACTGGCTGCCACGAGCTGAAACGAATGCAGCCAAGAGCGAGCGTCTGTGACTTACGGTTCAAGAGTTATTCACAGAAACATGGTTCTGAACTTTGCTGCCAGCCGCGAAAGCGAAAATAACCAAGATCGAGCGTCTAGGATTTACTTGTCAAAAGCTCGCCTGGGAAACATCCAGAGAAGTCAAAGACAGTGCTTCTATACTAATTGCCAGGCGCTGAGACGAATGCCGCCAAGATCTAGCGTCTATGACTTACGGTTCAAGAATTAGCCTCAGAAACAGTGGGAAACAGTGCTTCTATACTAATTGCCAGGCGCTGAGACGAATGCCGCCAAGATCGAGCGTCTATGACTTACGGTTCAAGAATTAGCCTCAGAAACAGTGGGAAACAGTGCTTCTATACTAATTGCCAGGCGCTGAGACGAATGCCGCCAAGATCGAGCGTCTATGACTTACGGTTCAAGAATTAGCCTCAGAAACAGTGGGAAACAGTGCTTCTATACTAATTGCCAGGCGCTGAGACGAATGCCGCCAAGATCGAGCGTCTATGACTTACGGTTCAAGAATTAGCCTCAGAAACAGTGGTTCTGAACATGCTGCCAATAGCTCGTCTGGGAAACATCCAGAGAAGTCCAAGATAGTGTTTTTTAGACTGGCTGCCACGAGCTGAAACGAATGCAGCCAAGAGCGAGCGTCTGTGACTTACGGTTCAAGAGTTATTCACAGAAACATGGTTCTGAACTTTGCTGCCAGCCGCGAAAGCGAAAATAACCAAGATCGAGCGTCTAGGATTTACTTGTCAATAGCTCGCCTGGGAAACATCCAGAGAAGTCAAAGACAGTGCTTCTATACTAATTGCCAGGCGCTGAGACGAATGGCGCCAAGATCGAGCGTCTATGACTTACGGTTCAAGAATTAGCTTCAGAAACAGTGGGAAACAGTGCTTCTATACTAATTGCCAGGCGCTGAGACGAATGCCGCCAAGATCGAGCGTCTATGACTTACGGTTCAAGAATTAGCCTCAGAAACAGTGGTTCTGAACATGCTGCCAAAAGCTCGCCTGGGAAACATCCAGATAAGTCCAAGATAGTGTTTTTTAGACTGGCTGCCACGAGCTGAAACGAATGCAGCCAAGAGCGAGCGTCTGTGACTTACGGTTCAAGAGTTATTCACAGAAACATGGTTCTGAACTTTGCTGCCAGCCGCGAAAGCGAAAATAACCAAGATCGAGCGTCTAGGATTTACTTGTCAATAGCTCGCCTGGGAAACATCCAGAGAAGTCAAAGACAGTGCTTCTATACTAATTGCCAGGCGCTGAGACGAATGCCGCCACGATCTAGCGTCTAAGACTTACGGTTCAAGAATTAGCCTCAGAAACAGTGGGAAACAGTGCTTCTATACTAATTGCCAGGCGCTGAGACGAATGCCGCCAAGATCTAGCGTCTATGACTTACGGTTCAAGAATTAGCCTCAGAAACAGTGGGAAACAATGCTTCTATACTAATTGCCAGGCGCTGAGACGAATGCCGCCAAGATCGAGCGTCTATGACTTACGGTTCAAGAATTAGCCTCAGAAACAGTGGGAAACAGTGCTTCAATACTAATTGCCAGGCGCTGAGACGAATGCCGCCACGATCTAGCGTCTATGACTTACGGTTCAAGAATTAGCCTCAGAAACAGTGGGAAACAGTGCTTCTATACTAATTGCCAGGCGCTGAGACGAATGCCGCCAAGATCGAGCGTCTATGACTTACGGTTCAAGAATTAGCCTCAGAAACAGTGGTTCTGAACATGCTGCCAATAGCTCGCCTGGGAAACATCCAGAGAAGTCCAAGATTTGTTTTTTTAGACTGGCTGCCACGAGCTGAAACGAATGCAACCAAGAGCGAGCGTCTGTGACTTACGGTTCAAAAGATATTCACAGAAACATGGTTCTGAACTTTGCTGCCAGCCGCGAAAGCGAAAATAACCAAGATCGAGCGTCTAGGATTTACTTGTCAATAGCTCGCCTGGGAAACATCCAGAGAAGTCAAAGACAGTGCTTCTATACTAATTGCCAGGCGCTGAGACGAATGGCGCCAAGATCGAGCGTCTATGACTTACGGTTCAAGAATTAGCCTCAGAAACAGTGGGAAACAGTGCTTCTATACTAAATTGCCAGGCGCTGAGACGAATGCCGCCAAGATCGAGCGTCTATGACTTACGGTTCAAGAATTAGCCTCAGAAAAAGTGGTTCTGAACATGCTGCCAATAGCTCGCCTGGGAAACATCCAGAGAAGTCCAAGATTGTGTTTTTTAGACTGGCTGCCACGAGCTGAAACGAATGCAGCCAAGAGCGAGCGTCTGTGACTTACGGTTCAAAAGTTATTCACAGAAACCTGGTTCTGAACTTTGCTGCCAGCCGCGAAAGCGAAAATAACCAAGATCGAGCGTCTAGGATTTACTTGTCAATAGCTCGCCTGGGAAACATCCAGAGAAGTCAAATACAGTGCTTCTATACTAATTGCCAGGCGCTGAGACGAATGCCGCCAAGATCTAGCGTCTATGACTTACGGTTCAAGAATTAGCCTCAGAAACAGTGGGAAACAGTGCTTCTATACTAATTGCCAGGCGCTGAGACGAATGCCGCCAAGATCGAGCGTCTATGACTTACGGTTTCAAGAATTAGCCTCAGAAACAGTGGTTCTGAACATGCTGCCAATAGCTCGCCTGGGAAACATCCAGAGAAGTCCAAGATAGTGTTTTTTTAGACTGGCTGCCACGAGCTGAAACGAATGCAGCCAAGAGCGAGCGTCTGTGACTTACGGTTCAAGAGTTATTCACAGAAACATGGTTCTGAACTTTGCTGCCAGCCGCGAAAGCGAAAATAACCAAGATCGAGCGTCTAGGATTTACTTGTCAATAGCTCGCCTGGGAAACATCCAGAGAAGTCAAAGACAGTGCTTCTATACTAATTGCCAGGCGCTGAGACGAATGCCGCCACGATCTAGCGTCTAAGACTTACGGTTCAAGAATTAGCCTCAGAAACAGTGGGAAACAGTGCTTCTATACTAATTGCCAGGCGCTGAGACGAATGCCGCCAAGATCTAGCGTCTATGACTTACGGTTCAAGAATTAGCCTCAGAAACAGTGGGAAACAGTGCTTCTATACTAATTGCCAGGCGCTGAGACGAATGCCGCCAAGATCGAGCGTCTATGACTTACGGTTTCAAGAATTAGCCTCAGAAACAGTGGTTCTGAACGTGCTGCCAATAGCTCGCCTGGGAAACATCCAGAGAAGTCCAAGATTGTGTTTTTTAGACTGGCTGCCACGAGCTGAAAGGAATGCAGCCAAGAGCGAGCGTCTGTGACTTACGGTTCAAAAGTTATTCACAGAAACATGGTTCTGAACTTTGCTGCCAGCCGCGAAAGCGAAAATAACCAAGATCGAGCGTCTAGGATTTACTTGTCAATAGCTCGCCTGGGAAACATCCAGAGAAGTCAAAGACAGGGCTTCTATACTAATTGCCAGGCGCTGAGACGAATGCCGCCAAGATCTAGCGTCTATGACTTACGGTTCAAGAATTAGCCTCAGAAACAGTGGGAAACAGTGCTTCTATACTAATTGCCAGGCGCTAAGACGAATGCCGCCAAGATCGAGCGTCTATGACTTACGGTTCAAGAATTAGCCTCAGAAACAGTGGTTCTGAACATGCTGCCAATAGCTCGCCTGGGAAACATCCAGAGAAGTCCAAGATAGTGTTTTTTAGACTGGCTGCCACGAGCTGAAACGAATGCAGCCAAGAGCGAGCGTCTGTGACTTACGGTTCAAGAGTTATTCACAGAAACATGGTTTCTGAACTTTGCTGCCAGCCGCGAAAGCGAAAATAACCAAGATCGAGCGTCTAGGATTTACTTGTCAAAAGCTCGCCTGGGAAACATCCAGAGAAGTCAAAGACAGTGCTTCTATACTAATTGCCAGGCGCTGAGACGAATGCCGCCAAGATCTAGCGTCTATGACTTATGGTTCAAGAATTAGCCTCAGAAACAGTGGGAAACAGTGCTTCTATACTAATTGCCAGGCGCTGAGACGAATGCCGCCAAGATCTAGCGTCTATGACTTACGGTTCAAGAATTACCCTCAGAAACAGTGGGAAACAGTGCTTCTATACTAATTGCCAGGCGCTGAGACGAATGCCGCCAAGATCTAGCGTCTATGACTTACGGTTCAAGAATTAGCCTCAGAAACAGTGGGAAACAGTGCTTCTATACTAATTGCCAGGCGCTGAGACGAATGCCGCCAAGATCGAGCGTCTATGACTTACGGTTCAAGAATTAGCCTCAGAAACAGTGGTTCTGAACATGCTGCCAATAGCTCGCCTGGGAAAACATCCAGAGAAGTCCAAGATTGTGTTTTTTTAGACTGGCTGCCACGAGCTGAAAGGAATGCAGCCAAGAGCGAGCGTCTGTGACTTACGGTTCAAAAGTTATTCACAGAAACATGGTTCTGAACTTTGCTGCCAGCCGCGAAAGCGAAAATAACCAAGATCGAGCGTCTAGGATTTACTTGTCAATAGCTCGCCTGGGAAACATCCAGAGAAGTCAAAGACAGGGCTTCTATACTAATTGCCAGGCGCTGAGACGAATGCCGCCAAGATCTAGCGTCTATGACTTACGGTTCAAGAATTAGCCTCAGAAACAGTGGGAAACAGTGCTTCTATACTAATTGCCAGGCGCTGAGACGAATGCCGCCAAGATCGAGCGTCTATGACTTACGGTTCAAGAATTAGCCTCAGAAACAGTGGTTCTGAACATGCTGCCAATAGCTCGCCTGGGAAACATCCAGAGAAGTCCAAGATTGTGTTTTTTAGACTGGCTGCCACGAGCTGAAACGGAATGCAGCCAAGAGCGAGCGTCTGTGACTTACGGTTCAAAAGTTATTCACAGAAACATGGTTCTGAACTTTGCTGCCAGCCGCGAAAGCGAAAATAACCAAGATCGAGCGTCTAGGATTTACTTGTCAGAAGCTCGCCTGGGAAACATCCAGAGAAGTCAAAGACCGTGCTTCTATACTAATTGCCAGGCGCTGAGACGAATGCCGCCAAGATCTAGCGTCTATGACTTACGGTTCAAGAATTAGCCTCAGAAACAGTGGAAAACAGTGCTTCTATACTAATTGCCAGGCGCTGAGACGAATGCCGCCAAGATCGAGCGTCTATGACTTACGGTTCAAGAATTAGCCTCAGAAACAGTGGTTCTGAACATGCTGCCAATAGCTCGTCTGGGAAACATCCAGAGAAGTCCAAGATTGTGTTTTTTAGACTGGCTGCCACGAGCTGAAACGAATGCAGCCAAGAGCGAGCGTCTGTGACTTACGGTTCAAAAGTTATTCACAGAAACATGGTTCTGAACTTTGCTGCCAGCCGCGAAAGCGAAAATAACCAAGATCGAGCGTCTAGGATTTACTTGTCAAAAGCTCGCCTGGGAAACATCCAGAGAAGTCAAAGACAGTGCTTCTATACTAATTGCCAGGCGCTGAGACGAATGCCGCCAAGATCTAGCGTCTATGACTTACGGTTCAAGAATTAGCCTCAGAAACAGTGGGAAACAGTGCTTCTATACTAATTGCCAGGCGCTGAGACGAATGCCGCCAAGATCTAGCGTCTATGACTTACGGTTCAAGAATTAGCCTCAGAAACAGTGGGAAACAGTGCTTCTATACTAATTGCCAGGCGCTGAGACGAATGCCGCCAAGATCGAGCGTCTATGACTTACGGTTCAAGAATTAGCCTCAGAAACAGTGGTTCTGAACATGCTGCCAATAGCTCGCCTGGGAAACATCCAGAGAAGTCCAAGATTGTGTTTTTTAGACTGGCTGCCACGAGCTGAAAGGAATGCAGCCAAGAGCGAGCGTCTGTGACTTACGGTTCAAAAGTTATTCACAGAAACAAGGTTCCTGAACTTTGCTGCCAGCCGCGAAAGCGAAAATAACCAAGATCGAGCGTCTAGGATTTACTTGTCAATAGCTCGCCTGGGAAACATCCAGAGAAGTCAAAGACAGGGCTTCTATACTAATTGCCAGGCGCTGAGACGAATGCCGCCAAGATCTAGCGTCTATGACTTACGGTTCAAGAATTAGCCTCAGAAACAGTGGGAAACAGTGCTTCTATACTAATTGCCAGGCGCTGAGACGAATGCCGCCAAGATCGAGCGTCTATGACTTACGGTTCAAGAATTAGCCTCAGAAACAGTGGTTCTGAACATGCTGCCAATAGCTCGTCTGGGAAACATCCAGAGAAGTCCAAGATTGTGTTTTTTAGACTGGCTGCCACGAGCTGAAACGAATGCAGCCAAGAGCGAGCGTCTGTGACTTACGGTTCAAAAGTTATTCACAGAAACATGGTTCTGAACTTTGCTGCCAGCCGCGAAAGCGAAAATAACCAAGATCGAGCGTCTAGGATTTACTTGTCAAAAGCTCGCCTGGGAAACATCCAGAGAAGTCAGACAGTGCTTCTATACTAATTGCCAGGCGCTGAGACGAATGCCGCCAAGATCTAGCGGTCTATGGCTTACGGTTCAAGAATTAGCCTCAGAAACAGTGGGAAACAGTGCTTCTATACTAATTGCCAGGCGCTGAGACGAATGCCGCCAAGATCTAGCGTCTATGACTTACGGTTCAAGAATTAGCCTCAGAAACAGTGGGAAACAGTGCTTCTATACTAATTGCCAGGCGCTGAGACGAATGCCGCCAAGACCTCGAACGTCTCATGACTTACGGTTCAAGAATTAGCCTCAGAAACAGTGGTTCTGAACATGCTGCCAATAGCTCGCCTGGGAAACATCCAGAGAAGTCCAAGATTGTGTTTTTTAGACTGGCTGCCACGAGCTGAAAGGAATGCAGCCAAGAGCAAGCGTCTGTGACTTACGGTTCAAAAGTTATTCACAGAAACATGGTTCTGAACTTTGCTGCCAGCCGCGAAAGCGAAAATAACCAAGATCGAGCGTCTAGGATTTACTTGTCAATAGCTCGCCTGGGAAACATCCAGAGAAGTCAAAGACAGGGCTTCTATACTAATTGCCAGGCGCGCTGAGACGAATGCCGCCAAGATCTAGCGTCTATGACTTACGGTTCAAGAATTAGCCTCAGAAACAGTGGGAAACAGTGCCTCTATACTAATTGCCAGGCGCTAAGACGAATGCCGCCAAGATCGAGCGTCTATGACTTACGGTTCAAGAATTAGCCTCAGAAACAGTGGTTCTGAACATGCTGCCAATAGCTCGCCTGGGAAACATCCAGAGAAGTCCAAGATAGTGTTTTTTAGACTGGCTGCCACGAGCTGAAACGAATGCAGCCCAAGAGCGAGCGTCTGTGACTTACGGTTCAAGAGTTATTCACAGAAACATGGTTCTGAACTTTGCTGCCAGCCGCGAAAGCGAAAATAACCAAGATCGAGCGTCTAGGATTTACTTGTCAAAAGCTCGCCTGGGAAACATCCCAGAGAAGTCAAAGACAGTGCTTCTATACTAATTGCCAGGCGCTGAGACGAATGCCGCCAAGATCTAGCGTCTATGACTTACGGTTCAAGAATTAGCCTCAGAAACAGTGGGAAACAGTGCTTCTATACTAATTGCCAGGCGCTGAGACGAATGCCGCCAAGATCTAGCGTCTATGACTTACGGTTCAAGAATTAGCCTCAGAAACAGTGGGAAACAGTGCTTCTATACTAATTGCCAGGCGCTGAGACGAATGCCGCCAAGATCTAGCGTCTATGACTTACGGTTCAAGAATTAGCCTCAGAAACAGTGGGAAACAGTGCTTCTATACTAATTGCCAGGCGCTGAGACGAATGCCGCCAAGATCGAGCGTCTATGACTTACGGTTCAAGAATTAGCCTCAGAAACAGTGGTTCTGAACATGCTGCCAATAGCTCGCCTGGGAAACATCCAGAGAAGTCCAAGATTGTGTTTTTTAGACTGGCTGCCACGAGCTGAAAGGAATGCAGCCAAGAGCGAGCGTCTGTGACTTACGGTTCAAAAGTTATTCACAGAAACATGGTTCTGAACTTTGCTGCCAGCCGCGAAAGCGAAAATAACCAAGATCGAGCGTCTAGGATTTACTTGTCAATAGCTCGCCTGGGAAACATCCAGAGAAGTCAAAGACAGTGCTTCTATACTAATTGCCAGGCGCTGAGACGAATGCCGCCAAGATCTAGCGTCTATGACTTACGGTTCAAGAATTAGCCTCAGAAACAGTGGGAAACAGTGCTTCTATACTAATTGCCAGGCGCTGAGACGAATGCCGCCAAGATCTAGCGTCTATGACTTACGGTTTCAAGAATTAGCCTCAGAAACAGTGGGAAACAGTGCTTCTATACTAATTGCCAGGCGCTGAGACGAATGCCGCCAAGATCGAGCGTCTATGACTTACGGTTCAAGAATTAGCCTCAGAAACAGTGGTTCTGAACATGCTGCCAATAGCTCGTCTGGGAAACATCCAGAGAAGTCCAAGATTGTGTTTTTTAGACTGGCTGCCACGAGCTGAAACGAATGCAGCCAAGAGCGAGCGTCTGTGACTTACGGTTCAAAAGTTATTCACAGAAACATGGTTCTGAACTTTGCTGCCAGCCGCGAAAGCGAAAATAACCAAGATCGAGCGTCTAGGATTTACTTGTCAAAAGCTCGCCTGGGAAACATCCAGAGAAGTCAGACAGTGCTTCTATACTAATTGCCAGGCGCTGAGACGAATGCCGCCAAGATCTAGCGTCTATGGCTTACGGTTCAAGAATTAGCCTCAGAAACAGTGGGAAACAGTGCTTCTATACTAATTGCCAGGCGCTGAGACGAATGCCGCCAAGATCTAGCGTCTATGACTTACGGTTCAAGAATTAGCCTCAGAAACAGTGGGAAACAGTGCTTCTAT
Source organism: Rhinoderma darwinii (assembly GCF_050947455.1). Classification (NCBI taxonomy): domain Eukaryota; kingdom Metazoa; phylum Chordata; class Amphibia; order Anura; family Rhinodermatidae; genus Rhinoderma; species Rhinoderma darwinii. The sequence goes on from NW_027463997.1 coordinate 27,107, forward strand.
ACTAATTGCCAGGCGCTGAGACGAATGCCGCCAAGATCGAGCGTCTATGACTTACGGTTCAAGAATTAGCCTCAGAAACAGTGGTTCTGAACATGCTGCCAATAGCTCGTCTGGGAAACATCCAGAGAAGTCCAAGATTGTGTTTTTTAGACTGGCTGCCACGAGCTGAAACGAATGCAGCCAAGAGCGAGCGGTCTGTGACTTACGGTTCAAAAGTTATTCACAGAAACATGGTTCTGAACTTTGCTGCCAGCCGCGAAAGCGAAAATAACCAAGATCGAGCGTCTAGGATTTACTTGTCAATAGCTCGCCTGGGAAACATCCAGAGAAGTCAAAGACAGTGCTTCTATACTAATTGCCAGGCGCTGAGACGAATGCCGCCAAGATCTAGCGTCTATGACTTACGGTTCAAGAATTAGCCTCAGAAACAGTGGGAAACAGTGCTTCTATACTAATTGCCAGGCGCTGAGACGAATGCCGCCAAGATCGAGCGTCTATGACTTACGGTTCAAGAATTAGCCTCAGAAACAGTGGTTCTGAACATGCTGCCAATAGCTCGCCTGGGAAACATCCAGAGAAGTCCAAGATTGTGTTTTTTAGACTGGCTGCCACGAGCTGAAACGAATGCAGCCAAGAGCGAGCGTCTGTGACTTACGGTTCAAGAGTTATTCACAGAAACATGGTTCTGAACTTTGCTGCCAGCCGCGAAAGCGAAAATAACCAAGACCGAGCGTCTAGGATTTACTTGTCAATAGCTCGCCTGGGAAACATCCAGAGAAGTCAAAGACAGTGCTTCTATACTAATTGCCAGGCGCTGAGACGAATGCCGCCACGATCTAGCGTCTATGACTTACGGTTCAAGAATTAGCCTCAGAAACAGTGGGAAACAGTGCTTCTATACTAATTGCCAGGCGCTGAGACGAATGCCGCCAAGATCGAGCGTCTATGACTTACGGTTCAAGAATTAGCCTCAGAAACAGTGGTTCTGAACATGCTGCCAATAGCTCGCCTGGGAAACATCCAGAGAGGTCCAAGATTGTGTTTTTTAGACTGGCTGCCACGAGCTGAAACGAATGCAGCCAAGAGCGAGCGTCTGTGACTTACGGTTCAAGAGTTATTCACAGAAACATGGTTCTGAACTTTGCTGCCAGCCGCGAAAGCGAAAATAACCAAGATCGAGCGTCTAGGATTTACTTGTCAATAGCTCGCCTGGGAAACATCCAGAGAAGTCAAAGACCGTGCTTCTATACTAATTGCCAGGCGCTGAGACGAATGCTGCCAAGATCTAGCGTCTATGACTTACGGTTCAAGAATTAGCCTCAGAAACAGTGGGAAACAGTGCTTCTATACTAATTGCCAGGCGCTGAGACGAATGCCGCCAAGATCGAGCGTCTATGACTTACGGTTCAAGAATTAGCCTCAGAAACAGTGGTTCTGAACATGCTGCCAATAGCTCGCCTGGGAAACATCCAGAGAAGTCCAAGATTGTGTTTTTTAGACTGGCTGCCACGAGCTGAAACGAATGCAGCCAAGAGCGAGCGTCTGTGACTTACGGTTCAAGAGTTATTCACAGAAACATGGTTCTGAACTTTGCTGCCAGCCGCGAAAGCGAAAATAACCAAGATCGAGCGTCTAGGATATACTTGTCAATAGCTCGACTGGGAAACATCCAGAGAAGTCAAAGACAGTGCTTCTATACTAATTGCCAGGCGCTGAGACGAATGCCGCCAAGATCTAGCGTCTATGACTTACGGTTCAAGAATTAGCCTCAGAAACAGTGGGAAACAGTGCTTCTATACTAATTGCCAGGCGCTGAGACGAATGCCGCCAAGATCGAGCGTCTATGACTTACGGTTCAAGAATTAGCCTCAGAAACAGTGGTTCTGAACATGCTGCCAATAGCTCGCCTGGGAAACATCCAGAGAAGTCCAAGATAGTGTTTTTTAGACTGGCTGCCACGAGCTGAAACGAATGCAGCCAAGAGCGAGCGTCTGTGACTTACGGTTCAAGAGTTATTCACAGAAACATGGTTCTGAACTTTGCTGCCAGCCGCGAAAGCGAAAATAACCAAGATCGAGCGTCTAGGATTTACTTGTCAAAAGCTCGCCTGGGAAACATCCAGAGAAGTCAAAGACAGTGCTTCTATACTAATTGCCAGGCGCTGAGACGAATGCCGCCAAGATCTAGCGTCTATGACTTACGGTTCAAGAATTAGCCTCAGAAACAGTGGGAAACAGTGCTTCTATACTAATTGCCAGGCGCTGAGACGAATGCCGCCAAGATCTAGCGTCTATGACTTACGGTTCAAGAATTACCCTCAGAAACAGTGGGAAACAGTGCTTCTATACTAATTGCCAGGCGCTGAGACGAATGCCGCCAAGATCTAGCGTCTATGACTTACGGTTCAAGAATTAGCCTCAGAAACAGTGGGAAACAGTGCTTCTATACTAATTGCCAGGCGCTGAGACGAATGCCGCCAAGATCGAGCGTCTATGACTTACGGTTCAAGAATTAGCCTCAGAAACAGTGGTTCTGAACATGCTGCCAATAGCTCGCCTGGGAAACATCCAGAGAAGTCCAAGATTGTGTTTTTTAGACTGGCTGCCACGAGCTGAAAGGAATGCAGCCAAGAGCGAGCGTCTGTGACTTACGGTTCAAAAGTTATTCACAGAAACATGGTTCTGAACTTTGCTGCCAGCCGCGAAAGCGAAAATAACCAAGATCGAGCGTCTAGGATTTACTTGTCAATAGCTCGCCTGGGAAACATCCAGAGAAGTCAAAGACAGGGCTTCTATACTAATTGCCAGGCGCTGAGACGAATGCCGCCAAGATCTAGCGTCTATGACTTACGGTTCAAGAATTAGCCTCAGAAACAGTGGGAAACAGTGCTTCTATACTAATTGCCAGGCGCTGAGACGAATGCCGCCAAGATCGAGCGTCTATGACTTACGGTTCAAGAATTAGCCTCAGAAACAGTGGTTCTGAACATGCTGCCAATAGCTCGCCTGGGAAACATCCAGAGAAGTCCAAGATTGTGTTTTTTAGACTGGCTGCCACGAGCTGAAAGGAATGCAGCCAAGAGCGAGCGTCTGTGACTTACGGTTCAAAAGTTATTCACAGAAACATGGTTCTGAACTTTGCTGCCAGCCGCGAAAGCGAAAATAACCAAGATCGAGCGTCTAGGATTTACTTGTCAGAAGCTCGCCTGGGAAACATCCAGAGAAGTCAAAGACCGTGCTTCTATACTAATTGCCAGGCGCTGAGACGAATGCCGCCAAGATCTAGCGTCTATGACTTACGGTTCAAGAATTAGCCTCAGAAACAGTGGAAAACAGTGCTTCTATACTAATTGCCAGGCGCTGAGACGAATGCCGCCAAGATCGAGCGTCTATGACTTACGGTTCAAGAATTAGCCTCAGAAACAGTGGTTCTGAACATGCTGCCAATAGCTCGTCTGGGAAACATCCAGAGAAGTCCAAGATTGTGTTTTTTAGACTGGCTGCCACGAGCTGAAACGAATGCAGCCAAGAGCGAGCGTCTGTGACTTACGGTTCAAAAGTTATTCACAGAAACATGGTTCTGAACTTTGCTGCCAGCCGCGAAAGCGAAAATAACCAAGATCGAGCGTCTAGGATTTACTTGTCAAAAGCTCGCCTGGGAAACATCCAGAGAAGTCAAAGACAGTGCTTCTATACTAATTGCCAGGCGCTGAGACGAATGCCGCCAAGATCTAGCGTCTATGACTTACGGTTCAAGAATTAGCCTCAGAAACAGTGGGAAACAGTGCTTCTATACTAATTGCCAGGCGCTGAGACGAATGCCGCCAAGATCTAGCGTCTATGACTTACGGTTCAAGAATTAGCCTCAGAAACAGTGGGAAACAGTGCTTCTATACTAATTGCCAGGCGCTGAGACGAATGCCGCCAAGATCGAGCGTCTATGACTTACGGTTCAAGAATTAGCCTCAGAAACAGTGGTTCTGAACATGCTGCCAATAGCTCGCCTGGGAAACATCCAGAGAAGTCCAAGATTGTGTTTTTTAGACTGGCTGCCACGAGCTGAAAGGAATGCAGCCAAGAGCGAGCGTCTGTGACTTACGGTTCAAAAGTTATTCACAGAAACATGGTTCTGAACTTTGCTGCCAGCCGCGAAAGCGAAAATAACCAAGATCGAGCGTCTAGGATTTACTTGTCAATAGCTCGCCTGGGAAACATCCAGAGAAGTCAAAGACAGGGCTTCTATACTAATTGCCAGGCGCTGAGACGAATGCCGCCAAGATCTAGCGTCTATGACTTACGGTTCAAGAATTAGCCTCAGAAACAGTGGGAAACAGTGCTTCTATACTAATTGCCAGGCGCTGAGACGAATGCCGCCAAGATCGAGCGTCTATGACTTACGGTTCAAGAATTAGCCTCAGAAACAGTGGTTCTGAACATGCTGCCAATAGCTCGCCTGGGAAACATCCAGAGAAGTCCAAGATTGTGTTTTTTAGACTGGCTGCCACGAGCTGAAACGAATGCAGCCAAGAGCGAGCGTCTGTGACTTACGGTTCAAAAGTTATTCACAGAAACATGGTTCTGAACTTTGCTGCCAGCCGCGAAAGCGAAAATAACCAAGATCGAGCGTCTAGGATTTACTTGTCAGAAGCTCGCCTGGGAAACATCCAGAGAAGTCAAAGACCGTGCTTCTATACTAATTGCCAGGCGCTGAGACGAATGCCGCCAAGATCTAGCGTCTATGACTTACGGTTCAAGAATTAGCCTCAGAAACAGTGGAAAACAGTGCTTCTATACTAATTGCCAGGCGCTGAGACGAATGCCGCCAAGATCGAGCGTCTATGACTTACGGTTCAAGAATTAGCCTCAGAAACAGTGGTTCTGAACATGCTGCCAATAGCTCGTCTGGGAAACATCCAGAGAAGTCCAAGATTGTGTTTTTTAGACTGGCTGCCACGAGCTGAAACGAATGCAGCCAAGAGCGAGCGTCTGTGACTTACGGTTCAAAAGTTATTCACAGAAACATGGTTCTGAACTTTGCTGCCAGCCGCGAAAGCGAAAATAACCAAGATCGAGCGTCTAGGATTTACTTGTCAAAAGCTCGCCTGGGAAACATCCAGAGAAGTCAAAGACAGTGCTTCTATACTAATTGCCAGGCGCTGAGACGAATGCCGCCAAGATCTAGCGTCTATGACTTACGGTTCAAGAATTAGCCTCAGAAACAGTGGGAAACAGTGCTTCTATACTAATTGCCAGGCGCTGAGACGAATGCCGCCAAGATCTAGCGTCTATGACTTACGGTTCAAGAATTAGCCTCAGAAACAGTGGGAAACAGTGCTTCTATACTAATTGCCAGGCGCTGAGACGAATGCCGCCAAGATCGAGCGTCTATGACTTACGGTTCAAGAATTAGCCTCAGAAACAGTGGTTCTGAACATGCTGCCAATAGCTCGCCTGGGAAACATCCAGAGAAGTCCAAGATTGTGTTTTTTAGACTGGCTGCCACGAGCTGAAAGGAATGCAGCCAAGAGCGAGCGTCTGTGACTTACGGTTCAAAAGTTATTCACAGAAACATGGTTCTGAACTTTGCTGCCAGCCGCGAAAGCGAAAATAACCAAGATCGAGCGTCTAGGATTTACTTGTCAATAGCTCGCCTGGGAAACATCCAGAGAAGTCAAAGACAGGGCTTCTATACTAATTGCCAGGCGCTGAGACGAATGCCGCCAAGATCTAGCGTCTATGACTTACGGTTCAAGAATTAGCCTCAGAAACAGTGGGAAACAGTGCTTCTATACTAATTGCCAGGCGCTGAGACGAATGCCGCCAAGATCGAGCGTCTATGACTTACGGTTCAAGAATTAGCCTAAGAAACAGTGGTTCTGAACATGCTGCCAATAGCTCGTCTGGGAAACATCCAGAGAAGTCCAAGATTGTGTTTTTTAGACTGGCTGCCACGAGCTGAAACGAATGCAGCCAAGAGCGAGCGTCTGTGACTTACGGTTCAAAAGTTATTCACAGAAACATGGTTCTGAACTTTGCTGCCAGCCGCGAAAGCGAAAATAACCAAGATCGAGCGTCTAGGATTTACTTGTCAAAAGCTCGCCTGGGAAACATCCAGAGAAGTCAGACAGTGCTTCTATACTAATTGCCAGGCGCTGAGACGAATGCCGCCAAGATCTAGCGTCTATGGCTTACGGTTCAAGAATTAGCCTCAGAAACAGTGGGAAACAGTGCTTCTATACTAATTGCCAGGCGCTGAGACGAATGCCGCCAAGATCTAGCGTCTATGACTTACGGTTCAAGAATTAGCCTCAGAAACAGTGGGAAACAGTGCTTCTATACTAATTGCCAGGCGCTGAGACGAATGCCGCCAAGATCGAGCGTCTATGACTTACGGTTCAAGAATTAGCCTCAGAAACAGTGGTTCTGAACATGCTGCCAATAGCTCGTCTGGGAAACATCCAGAGAAGTCCAAGATTGTGTTTTTTAGACTGGCTGCCACGAGCTGAAACGAATGCAGCCAAGAGCGAGCGTCTGTGACTTACGGTTCAAAAGTTATTGACAGAAACATGGTTCTGAACTTTGCTGCCAGCCGCGAAAGCGAAAATAACCAAGATCGAGCGTCTAGGATTTACTTGTCAAAAGCTCGCCTGGGAAACATCCAGAGAAGTCAAAGACAGTGCTTCTATACTAATTGCCAGGCGCTGAGACGAATGCCGCCAAGATCTAGCGTCTATGACTTACGGTTCAAGAATTAGCCTCAGAAACAGTGGGAAACAGTGCTTCTATACTAATTGCCAGGCGCTGAGACGAATGCCGCCAAGATCGAGCGTCTATGACTTACGGTTCAAGAATTAGCCTCAGAAACAGTGGTTCTGAACATGCTGCCAATAGCTCGCCTGGGAAACATCCAGAGAAGTCCAAGATTGTGTTTTTTAGACTGGCTGCCACGAGCTGAAACGAATGCAGCCAAGAGCGAGCGTCTGTGACTTACGGTTCAAAAGTTATTCACAGAAACATGGTTCTGAACTTTGCTGCCAACCGCGAAAGCGAAAATAACCAAGATCGAGCGTCTAGGATTTACTTGTCAATAGCTCGCCTGGGAAACATCCAGAGAAGTCAAAGACAGTGCTTCTATACTAATTGCCAGGCGCTGAGACGAATGCCGCCAAGATCTAGCGTCTATGACTTACGGTTCAAGAATTAGCCTCAGAAACAGTGGGAAACAGTGCTTCTATACTAATTGCCAGGCGCTGAGACGAATGCCGCCAAGATCGAGCGTCTATGACTTACGGTTCAAGAATTAGCCTCAGAAACAGTGGTTCTGAACATGCTGCCAATAGCTCGCCTGGGAAACATCCAGAGAAGTCCAAGATTGTGTTTTTTAGACTGGCTGCCACGAGCTGAAACGAATGCAGCCAAGAGCGAGCGTCTGTGACTTACGGTTCAAGAGTTATTCACAGAAACATGGTTCTGAACTTTGCTGCCAGCCGCGAAAGCGAAAATAACCAAGACCGAGCGTCTAGGATTTACTTGTCAATAGCTCGCCTGGGAAACATCCAGAGAAGTCAAAGACAGTGCTTCTATACTAATTGCCAGGCGCTGAGACGAATGCCGCCACGATCTAGCGTCTATGACTTACGGTTCAAGAATTAGCCTCAGAAACAGTGGGAAACAGTGCTTCTATACTAATTGCCAGGCGCTGAGACGAATGCCGCCAAGATCGAGCGTCTATGACTTACGGTTCAAGAATTAGCCTCAGAAACAGTGGTTCTGAACATGCTGCCAATAGCTCGCCTGGGAAACATCCAGAGAGGTCCAAGATTGTGTTTTTTAGACTGGCTGCCACGAGCTGAAACGAATGCAGCCAAGAGCGAGCGTCTGTGACTTACGGTTCAAGAGTTATTCACAGAAACATGGTTCTGAACTTTGCTGCCAGCCGCGAAAGCGAAAATAACCAAGATCGAGCGTCTAGGATTTACTTGTCAATAGCTCGCCTGGGAAACATCCAGAGAAGTCAAAGACCGTGCTTCTATACTAATTGCCAGGCGCTGAGACGAATGCTGCCAAGATCTAGCGTCTATGACTTACGGTTCAAGAATTAGCCTCAGAAACAGTGGGAAACAGTGCTTCTATACTAATTGCCAGGCGCTGAGACGAATGCCGCCAAGATCGAGCGTCTATGACTTACGGTTCAAGAATTAGCCTCAGAAACAGTGGTTCTGAACATGCTGCCAATAGCTCGCCTGGGAAACATCCAGAGAAGTCCAAGATTGTGTTTTTTAGACTGGCTGCCACGAGCTGAAACGAATGCAGCCAAGAGCGAGCGTCTGTGACTTACGGTTCAAGAGTTATTCACAGAAACATGGTTCTGAACTTTGCTGCCAGCCGCGAAAGCGAAAATAACCAAGATCGAGCGTCTAGGATATACTTGTCAATAGCTCGACTGGGAAACATCCAGAGAAGTCAAAGACAGTGCTTCTATACTAATTGCCAGGCGCTGAGACGAATGCCGCCAAGATCTAGCGTCTATGACTTACGGTTCAAGAATTAGCCTCAGAAACAGTGGGAAACAGTGCTTCTATACTAATTGCCAGGCGCTGAGACGAATGCCGCCAAGATCGAGCGTCTATGACTTACGGTTCAAGAATTAGCCTCAGAAACAGTGGTTCTGAACATGCTGCCAATAGCTCGCCTGGGAAACATCCAGAGAAGTCCAAGATAGTGTTTTTTAGACTGGCTGCCACGAGCTGAAACGAATGCAGCCAAGAGCGAGCGTCTGTGACTTACGGTTCAAGAGTTATTCACAGAAACATGGTTCTGAACTTTGCTGCCAGCCGCGAAAGCGAAAATAACCAAGATCGAGCGTCTAGGATTTACTTGTCAATAGCTCGCCTGGGAAACATCCAGAGAAGTCAAAGACCGTGCTTCTATACTAATTGCCAGGCGCTGAGACGAATGCTGCCAATATCTAGCGTCTATGACTTACGGTTCAAGAATTAGCCTCAGAAACAGTGGGAAACAGTGCTTCTATACTAATTGCCAGGCGCTGAGACGAATGCCGCCAAGATCGAGCGTCTACAACTTACGGTTCAAGAATTAGCCTCAGAAACAGTGGTTCTGAACATGCTGCCAATAGCTCGCCTGGGAAACATCCAGAGAATTCCAAGATTGTGTTTTTTAGACTGGCTGCCACGAGCTGAAACGAATGCAGCCAAGAGCGAGCGTCTGTGACTTACGGTTCAAGAGTTATTCACAGAAACATGGTTCTGAACTTTGCTGCCAGCCGCGAAAGCGAAAATAACCAAGATCGAGCGTCTAGGATTTACTTGTCAATAGCTCGCCTGGGAAACATCCAGAGAAGTCAAAGACAGTGCTTCTATACTAATTGCCAGGCGCTGAGACGAATGCCGCCAAGATCTAGCGTCTATGACTTACGGTTCAAGAATTAGCCTCAGAAACAGTGGGAAACAGTGCTTCTATACTAATTGCCAGGCCCTGAGACGAATGCCGCCAAGATCGAGCGTCTATGACTTACGGTTCAAGAATTAGTCTCAGAAACAGTGGTTCTGAACATGCTGCCAATAGCTCGCCTGGGAAACATCCAGAGAAGTCCACGATTGTGTTTTTTAGACTGGCTGCCACGAGCTGAAACGAATGCAGCCAAGAGCGAGCGTCTGTGACTTACGGTTCAAGAGTTATTCACAGAAACATGGTTCTGAACTTTGCTGCCAGCCGCGAAAGCGAAAATAACCAAGATGGAGCGTCTAGGATTTACTTGTCAATAGCTCGCCTGGGAAACATCCAGAGAAGTCAAAGACAGTGCTTCTATACTAATTGCCAGGCGCTGAGACGAATGCCGCCAAGATCTAGCGTCAGTGACTTACGGTTCAAGAATTAGCCTCAGAAACAGTGGGAAGCAGTGCTTCTATACTAATTGCCAGGCGCTGAGACGAATGCCGCCAAGATCGAGCGTCTATGACTTACGGTTCAAGAATAAGCCTCAGAAACAGTGGTTCTGAACATGCTGCCAATAGCTCGCCTGGGAAACATCCAGAGAAGTCCAAGATTGTGTTTTTTAGACTGGCTGCCACGAGCTGAAACGAATGCAGCCAAGAGCGAGCGTCTGTGACTTACGGTTCAAGAGTTATTCACAGAAACATGGTTCTGAACTTTGCTGCCAGCCGCGAAAGCGAAAATAACCAAGATCGAGCGTCTAGGATTTACTTGTCAATAGCTCGCCTGGGAAACATCCAGAGAAGTCAAAGACAGTGCTTCTATACTAATTGCCAGGCGCTGAGACGAATGCCGCCAAGATCTAGCGTCTATGACTTACGGTTCAAGAATTAGCCTCAGAAACAGTGGGAAACAGTGCTTCTATACTAATTGCCAGGCGCTGAGACGAATGCCGCCAAGATCGAGCGTCTATGACTTACGGTTCAAGAATTAGCCTCAGAAACAGTGGTTCTGAACATGCTGCCAATAGCTCGCCTGGGAAACATCCAGAGAAGTCCAAGATTGTGTTTTTTAGACTGGCTGCCACGAGCTGAAACGAATGCAGCCAAGAGCGAGCGTCTGTGACTTACGGTTCAAAAGTTATTCACAGAAACATGGTTCTGAACTTTGCTGCCAGCCGCGAAAGCGAAAATAACCAAGATCGAGCATCTAGGATTTACTTGTCAATAGCTCGCCTGGGAAACATCCAGAGAAGTCAAAGACAGTGCTTCTATACTAATTGCCAGGCGCTGAGACGAATGCCGCCAAGATCTAGCGTCTATGACTTACGGTTCAAGAATTAGCCTCAGAAACAGTGGGAAACAGTGCTTCTATACTAATTGCCAGGCGCTGAGACGAATGCCGCCAAGATCGAGCGTCTATGACTTACGGTTCAAGAATTAGCCTCAGAAACAGTGGTTCTGAACATGCTGCCAATAGCTCGCCTGGAAAACATCCAGAGAAGTCCAAGATTGTGTTTTTTAGACTGGCTGCCACGAGCTGAAACGAATGCAGCCAAGAGCGAGCGTCTGTGACTTACGGTTCAAGAGTTATTCACAGAAACATGGTTCTGAACTTTGCTGCCAGCCGCGAAAGCGAAAATAACCAAGATCGAGCGTCTAGGATTTACTTGTCAATAGCTCGCCTGGGAAACATCCAGAGAAGTCAAAGACCGTGCTTCTATACTAATTGCCAGGCGCTGAGACGAATGCTGCCAAGATCTAGCGTCTATGACTTACGGTTCAAGAATTAGCCTCAGAAACAGTGGGAAACAGTGCTTCTATACTAATTGCCAGGCGCCGAGACGAATGCCGCCAAGATCGAGCGTCTATGACTTACGGTTCAAGAATTAGCCTCAGAAACAGTGGTTCTTAACATGCTGCCAATAGCTCGCCTGGGAAACATCCAGAGAAGTCCAAGATAGTGTTTTTTAGACTGGCTGCCACGAGCTGAAACGAATGCAGCCAAGAGCGAGCGTCTGTGACTTACGGTTCAAGAGTTATTCACAGAAACATGGTTCTGAACTTTGCTGCCAGCCGCGAAAGCGAAAATAACCAAGACCGAGCGTCTAGGATTTACTTGTCAATAGCTCGCCTGGGAAACATCCAGAGAAGTCAAAGACAGTGCTTCTATACTAATTGCCAGGCGCTGAGACGAATGCCGCCACGATCTAGCGTCTATGACTTACGGTTCAAGAATTAGCCTCAGAAACAGTGGGAAACAGTGCTTCTATACTAATTGCCAGGCGCTGAGACGAATGCCGCCAAGATCGAGCGTCTACGACTTACGGTTCAAGAATTAGCCTCAGAAACAGTGGTTCTGAACATGCTGCCAATAGCTCGCCTGGGAAACATCCAGAGAATTCCAAGATTGTGTTTTTTAGACTGGCTGCCACGAGCTGAAACGAATGCAGCCAAGAGCGAGCGTCTGTGACTTACGGTTCAAGAGTTATTCACAGAAACATGGTTCTGAACTTTGCTGCCAGCCGCGAAAGCGAAAATAACCAAGATCGAGCGTCTAGGATTTACTTGTCAATAGCTCGCCTGGGAAACATCCAGAGAAGTCAAAGACAGTGCTTCTATACTAATTGCCAGGCGCTGAGACGAATGGCGCCAAGATCTAGCGTCTATGACTTACGGTTCAAGAATTAGCCTCAGAAACAGTGGGAAACAGTGCTTCTGTACTAATTGCCAGGCGCTGAGACGAATGCCGCCAAGATCGAGCGTCTATGACTTACGGTTCAAGAATTAGCCTCAGAAAAAGTGGTTCTGAACATGCTGCCAATAGCTCGCCTGGGAAACATCCAGAGAAGTCCAAGATTGTGTTTTTTAGACTGGCTGCCACGAGCTGAAACGAATGCAGCCAAGAGCGAGCGTCTGTGACTTACGGTTCAAAAGTTATTCACAGAAACCTGGTTCTGAACTTTGCTGCCAGCCGCGAAAGCGAAAATAACCAAGATCGAGCGTCTAGGATTTACTTGTCAATAGCTCGCCTGGGAAACATCCAGAGAAGTCAAATACAGTGCTTCTATACTAATTGCCAGGCGCTGAGACGAATGCCGCCAAGATCTAGCGTCTATGACTTACGGTTCAAGAATTAGCCTCAGAAACAGTGGGAAACAGTGCTTCTATACTAATTGCCAGGCGCTGAGACGAATGCCGCCTAGATCGAGCGTCTATGACTTACGGTTCAAGAATTAGCCTCAGAAAAAGTGGTTCTGAACATGCTGCCAATAGCTCGCCTGGGAAACATCCAGAGAAGTCCAAGATTGTGTTTTTTAGACTGGCTGCCACGAGCTGAAACGAATGCAGCCAAGAGCGAGCGTCTGTGACTTACGGTTCAAAAGTTATTCACAGAAACCTGGTTCTGAACTTTGCTGCCAGCCGCGAAAGCGAAAATAACCAAGATCGAGCGTCTAGGATTTACTTGTCAATAGCTCGCCTGGGAAACATCCAGAGAAGTCAAATACAGTGCTTCTATACTAATTGCCAGGCGCTGAGACGAATGCCGCCAAGATCTAGCGTCTATGACTTACGGTTCAAGAATTAGCCTCAGAAACAGTGGGAAACAGTGCTTCTATACTAATTGCCAGGCGCTGAGACGAATGCCGCCAAGATCGAGCGTCTATAACTTACGGTTCAAGAATTAGCCTCAGAAACAGTGGTTCTGAACATGCTGCCAATAGCTCGCCTGGGAAACATCCAGAGAAGTCCAAGATTGTGTTTTTTAGACTGGCTGCCACGAGCTGAAACGAATGCAGCCAAGAGCGAGCGTCTGTGACTTACGGTTCAAGAGTTATTCACAGAAACATGGTTCTGAACTTTGCTGCCAGCCGCGAAAGTGAAAATAACCAAGATCGAGCGTCTAGGATTTACTTGTCAATAGCTCGCCTGGGAAACATCCAGAGAAGTCAAAGACAGTGCTTCTATACTAATTGCCAGGCGCTGAGACGAATGCCGCCAAGATCTAGCGTCTATGACTTACGGTTCAAGAATTAGCCTCAGAAACAGTGGGAAACAGTGCTTTTATACTAATTGCCAGGCCCTGAGACGAATGCCGCCAAGATCGGGCGTCTATGACTTACGGTTCAAGAATTAGTCTCAGAAACAGTGGTTCTGAACATGCTGCCAATAGCTCGCCTGGGAAACATCCAGAGAAGTCAAAGATTGTGTTTTTTAGACTGGCTGCCACGAGCTGAAACGAATGCAGCCAAGAGCGAGCGTCTGTGACTTACGGTTCAAGAGTTATTCACAGAAACATGGTTCTGAACTTTGCTGCCAGCCGCGAAAGCGAAAATAACCAAGTTCGAGCGTCTAGGATTTACTTGTCAATAGCTCGCCTGGGAAACATCCAGAGAAGTCAAAGACAGTGCTTCTATACTAATTGCCAGGCGCTGAGACGAATGCCGCCAAGATCTAGCGTCTATGACTTACGCTTCAAGAATTAGCCTCAGAAACAGTGGGAAACAGTGCTTCTATACTAATTGCCAGGCGCTGAGACGAATGGCGCCAAGATCGAGCGTCTATGACTTACGGTTCAAGAATTAGCCTCAGAAACAGTGGTTCTGAACATGCTGCCAATAGCTCGCCTGGGAAACATCCAGAGAAGTCCAAGATTGTGTTTTTTAGACTGGCTGCCACGAGCTGAAACGAATGCAGCCAAGAGCGAGCGTCTGTGACTTACGGTTCAAGAGTTATTCACAGAAACATGGTTCTGAACTTTGCTGCCAGCCGCGAAAGCGAAAATAACCAAGATCGAGCGTCTAGGATTTACTTGTCAATAGCTCGACTGGGAAACATCCAGAGAAGTCAAAGACAGTGCTTCTATACTAATTGCCAGGCGCTGAGACGAATGCCGCCAAGATCGAGCGTCTAAGACTTACGGTTCAAGAATTAGCCTCAGAAACAGTGGTTCTGAACATGCTGCCAATAGCTCGCCTGGGAAACATCCAGAGAAGTCCAAGATAGTGTTTTTTAGACTGGCTGCCACGAGCTGAAACGAATGCAGCCAAGAGCGAGCGTCTGTGACTTACGGTTCAAGAGTTATTCACAGAAACATGGTTCTGAACTTTGCTGCCTGCCGCGAAAGCGAAAATAACCAAGACCGAGAGTCTAGGATTTACTTGTCAATAGCTCGCCTGGGAAACATCCAGAGAAGTCAAAGACAGTGCTTCTATACTAATTGCCAGGCGCTGAGACGAATGCCGCCAAGATCGAGCGTCTATGACTTACGGTTCAAGAATTAGCCTCAGAAACAGTGGTTCTGAACATGCTGCCAATAGCTCGCCTGGGAAACATCCAGAGAGGTCCAATATTGTGTTTTTTAGACTGGCTGCCACGAGCTGAAACGAATGCAGCCAAGAGCGAGCGTCTGTGACTTACGGTTCAAGAGTTATTCACAGAAACATGGTTCTGAACTTTGCTGCCAGCCGCGAAAGCGAAAATAACCAAGATCGAGCGTCTAGGATTTACTTGTCAATAGCTCGCCTGGGAAACATCCAGAGAAGTCAAAGACCGTGCTTCTATACTAATTGCCAGGCGCTGAGACGAATGCCGCCAAGATCTAGCGTCTATGACTTACGGTTCAAGAATTAGCCTCAGAAACAGTGGGAAACAGTGCTTCTATACTAATTGCCAGGCGCTGAGACGAATGCCGCCAAGATCGAGCGTCTATAACTTACGGTTCAAGAATTAGCCTCAGAAACAGTGGTTCTGAACATGCTGCCAATAGCTCGCCTGGGAAACATCCAGAGAAGTCCAAGATTGTGTTTTTTAGACTGGCTGCCACGAGCTGAAACGAATGCAGCAAAGAGCGAGCGTCTGTGACTTACGGTTCAAGAGTTATTCACAGAAACATGGTTCTGAACTTTGCTGCCAGCCGCGAAAGCGAAAATAACCAAGATCGAGCGTCTAGGATTTACTTGTCAATAGCTCGACTGGGAAACATCCAGAGAAGTCAAAGACAGTGCTTCTATACTAATTGCCAGGCGCTGAGACGAATGCCGCCAAGATCGAGCGTCTAAGACTTACGGTTCAAGAATTAGCCTCAGAAACAGTGGTTCTGAACATGCTGCCAATAGCTCGCCTGGGAAACATCCAGAGAAGTCCAAGATTGTGTTTTTTAGACTGGCTGCCACGAGCTGAAACGAATGCAGCCAAGAGCGAGCGTCTGTGACTTACGGTTCAAAAGATATTCACAGAAACATGGTTCTGAACTTTGCTGCCAGCCGCGAAAGCGAAAATAACCAAGATCGAGCGTCTAGGATTTACTTGTCAATAGCTCGCCTGGGAAACATCCAGAGAAGTCCATGATAGTGTTTTTAGACTGGCTGCCACGAGCTGAAACGAATGCAGCCAAGAGCGAGCGTCTGTGACTTACGGTTCAAGAGTTATTCACAGAAACATGGTTCTGAACTTTGCTGCCAGCCGCGAAAGCGAAAATAACCAAGATCGAGCGTCTAGGATTTACTTGTCAATAGCTCGCCTGGGAAACATCCAGAGAAGTCAAAGACAGTGCTTCTATACTAATTGCCAGGCGCTGAGACGAATGCCGCCACGATCTAGCGTCTAAGACTTACGGTTCAAGAATTAGCCTCAGAAACAGTGGGAAACAGTGCTTCTATACTAATTGCCAGGCGCTGAGACGAATGCCGCCAAGATCGAGCGTCTATGACTTACGGTTCAAGAATTAGCCTCAGAAACAGTGGGAAACAGTGCTTCTATACTAATTGCCAGGCGCTGAGACGAATGCCGCCAAGAGCGAGCGTCTATGACTTACGGTTCAAGAATTAGCCTCAGAAACAGTGGGAAACAGTGCTTCTATACTAATTGCCAGGCGCTGAGACGAATGCCGCCAAGTGCGAGCGTCTATGACTTACGGTTCAAGAATTAGCCTCAGAAACAGTGGTTCTGAACATGCTGCCAATAGCTCGCCTGGGAAACATCCAGAGAAGTCCAAGATTGTGTTTTTTAGACTGGCTGCCACGAGCTGAAACGAATGCAGCCAAGAGCGAGCGTCTGTGACTTACGGTTCAAGAGTTATTCACAGAAACATGGTTCTGAACTTTGCTGCCAGCCGCGAAAGCGAAAATAACCAAGATCGAGCGTCTAGGATTTACTTGTCAATAGCTCGACTGGGAAACATCCAGAGAAGTCAAAGACAGTGCTTCTATACTAATTGCCAGGCGCTGAGACGAATGCCGCCAAGATCGAGCGTCTAAGACTTACGGTTCAAGAATTAGCCTCAGAAACAGTGGTTCTGAACATGCTGCCAATAGCTCGCCTGGGAAACATCCAGAGAAGTCCAAGATAGTGTTTTTTAGACTGGCTGCCACGAGCTGAAACGAATGCAGCCAAGAGCGAGCGTCTGTGACTTACGGTTCAAGAGTTATTCACAGAAACATGGTTCTGAACTTTGCTGCCTGCCGCGAAAGCGAAAATAACCAAGACCGAGAGTCTAGGATTTACTTGTCAATAGCTCGCCTGGGAAACATCCAGAGAAGTCAAAGACAGTGCTTCTATACTAATTGCCAGGCGCTGAGACGAATGCCGCCAAGATCGAGCGTCTATGACTTACGGTTCAAGAATTAGCCTCAGAAACAGTGGGAAACAGTGCTTCTATACTAATTGCCAGGCGCTGAGACGAATGCCGCCAAGATCGAGCGTCTATAACTTACGGTTCAAGAATTAGCCTCAGAAACAGTGGTTCTGAACATGCTGCCAATAGCTCGCCTGGGAAACATCCAGAGAAGTCCAAGATTGTGTTTTTTAGACTGGCTGCCACGAGCTGAAACGAATGCAGCCAAGAGCGAGCGTCTGTGACTTACGGTTCAAGAGTTATTCACAGAAACATGGTTCTGAACTTTGCTGCCAGCCGCGAAAGCGAAAATAACCAAGATCGAGAGTCTAGGATTTACTTGTCAATAGCTCGCCTGGGAAACATCCAGAGAAGTCAAAGACAGTGCTTCTATACTAATTGCCAGGCGCTGAGACGAATGCCGCCACGATCTAGCGTCTAAGACTTACGGTTCAAGAATTAGCCTCAGAAACAGTGGGAAACAGTGCTTCTATACTAATTGCCAGGCGCTGAGACGAATGCCGCCAAGATCGAGCGTCTATGACTTACGGTTCAAGAATTAGCCTCAGAAACAGTGGGAAACAGTGCTTCTATACTAATTGCCAGGCGCTGAGACGAATGCCGCCAAGATCGAGCGTCTATGACTTACGGTTCAAGAATTAGCCTCAGAAACAGTGGGAAACAGTGCTTCTATACTAATTGCCAGGCGCTGAGACGAATGCCGCCACGATCTAGCGTCTATGACTTACGGTTCAAGAATTAGCCCCAGAAACAGTGGGAAACAGTGCTTCTATACTAATTGCCAGGCGCTGAGACGAATGCCGCCAAGATCGAGCGTCTATGACTTACGGTTCAAGAATTAGCCTCAGAAACAGTGGTTCTGAACATGCTGCCAATAGCTCGCCTGGGAAACATCCAGAGAAGTCCAAGATTGTGTTTTTTAGACTGGCTGCCACGAGCTGAAACGAATGCAGCCAAGAGCGAGCGTCTGTGACTTACGGTTCAAAAGATATTCACAGAAACATGGTTCTGAACTTTGCTGCCAGCCGCGAAAGCGAAAATAACCAAGATCGAACATCTAGGATTTACTTGTCAATAGCTCGCCTGGGAAACATCCAGAGAAGTCAAAGACAGTGCTTCTATACTAATTGCCAGGCGCTGAGACGAATGGCGCCAAGATCGAGCGTCTATGACTTACGGTTCAAGAATTAGCCTCAGAAACAGTGGGAAACAGTGCTTCTATACTAATTGCCAGGCGCTGAGACGAATGCCGCCAAGATCGAGCGTCTATGACTTACGGTTCAAGAATTAGCCTCAGAAACAGTGGTTCTGAACATGCTGCCAATAGCTCGCCTGGGAAACATCCAGAGAAGTCCAAGATAGTGTTTTTTAGACTGGCTGCCACGAGCTGAAACGAATGCAGCCAAGAGCGAGCGTCTGTGACTTACGGTTCAAGAGTTATTCACAGAAACATGGTTCTGAACTTTGCTGCCAGCCGCGAAAGCGAAAATAACCAAGATCGAGCGTCTAGGATTTACTTGTCAATAGCTCGCCTGGGAAACATCCAGAGAAGTCAAAGACAGTGCTTCTATACTAATTGCCAGGCGCTGAGACGAATGCCGCCACGATCTAGCGTCTAAGACTTACGGTTCAAGAATTAGCCTCAGAAACAGTGGGAAACAGTGCTTCTATACTAATTGCCGTGCGCTGAGACGAATGCCGCCAAGATCGAGCGTCTATGACTTACGGTTCAAGAATTAGCCTCAGAAACAGTGGGAAACAGTGCTTCTATACTAATTGCCAGGCGCTGAGACGAATGCCGCCAAGATCGAGCGTCTATGACTTACGGTTCAAGAATTAGCCTCAGAAACAGTGGGAAACAGTGCTTCTATACTAATTGCCAGGCGCTGAGACGAATGCCGCCACGATCTAGCGTCTATGACTTACGGTTCAAGAATTAGCCTCAGAAACAGTGGGAAACAGTGCTTCTATACTAATTGCCAGGCGCTGAGACGAATGCCGCCAAGATCGAGCGTCTATGACTTACGGTTCAAGAATTAGCCTCAGAAACAGTGGTTCTGAACATGCTGCCAATAGCTCGCCTGGGAAACATCCAGAGAAGTCCAAGATTGTGTTTTTTAGACTGGCTGCCACGAGCTGAAACGAATGCAGCCAAGAGCGAGCGTCTGTGACTTACGGTGCAAGAGTTATTCACAGAAACATGGTTCTGAACTTTGCTGCCAGCCGCGAAAGCGAAAATAACCAAGATCGAGCGTCTAGGATTTACTTGTCAATAGCTCGCCTGGGAAACATCCAGAGAAGTCAAAGACAGTGCTTCTATACTAATTGCCAGGCGCTGAGACGAATGGCGCCAAGATCGAGCGTCTATGACTTACGGTTCAAGAATTAGCCTCAGAAACAGTGGGAAACAGTGCTTCTATACTAATTGCCAGGCGCTGAGACGAATGCCGCCAAGATCGAGCGTCTATGACTTACGGTTCAAGAATTAGCCTCAGAAAAAGTGGTTCTGAACATGCTGCCAATAGCTCGCCTGGGAAACATCCAGAGAAGTCCAAGATTGTGTTTTTTAGACTGGCTGCCACGAGCTGAAACGAATGCAGCCAAGAGCGAGCGTCTGTGACTTACGGTTCAAAAGTTATTCACAGAAACCTGGTTCTGAACTTTGCTGCCAGCCGCGAAAGCGAAAATAACCAAGATCGAGCGTCTAGGATTTACTTGTCAATAGCTCGCCTGGGAAACATCCAGAGAAGTCAAATACAGTGCTTCTATACTAATTGCCAGGCGCTGAGACGAATGCTGCCAAGATCTAGCGTCTATGACTTACGGTTCAAGAATTAGCCTCAGAAACAGTGGGAAACAGTGCTTCTATACTAATTGCCAGGCGCTGAGACGAATGCCGCCAAGATCGAGCGTCTATGACTTACGGTTCAAGAATTAGCCTCAGAAACAGTGGGAAACAGTGCTTCTATACTAATTGCCAGGCGCTGAGACGAATGCCGCCACGATCTAGCGTCTATGACTTACGGTTCAAGAATTAGCCTCAGAAACAGTGGGAAACAGTGCTTCTATACTAATTGCCAGGCGCTGAGACGAATGCCGCCAAGATCGAGCGTCTATGACTTACGGTTCAAGAATTAGCCTCAGAAACAGTGGTTCTGAACATGCTGCCAATAGCTCGCCTGGGAAACATCCAGAGAAGTCCAAGATTGTGTTTTTTAGACTGGCTGCCACGAGCTGAAACGAATGCAGCCAAGAGCGAGCGTCTGTGACTTACGGTGCAAGAGTTATTCACAGAAACATGGTTCTGAACTTTGCTGCCAGCCGCGAAAGCGAAAATAACCAAGATCGAGCGTCTAGGATTTACTTGTCAATAGCTCGCCTGGGAAACATCCAGAGAAGTCAAAGACAGTGCTTCTATACTAATTGCCAGGCGCTGAGACGAATGGCGCCAAGATCGAGCGTCTATGACTTACGGTTCAAGAATTAGCCTCAGAAACAGTGGGAAACAGTGCTTCTATACTAATTGCCAGGCGCTGAGACGAATGCCGCCAAGATCGAGCGTCTATGACTTACGGTTCAAGAATTAGCCTCAGAAAAAGTGGTTCTGAACATGCTGCCAATAGCTCGCCTGGGAAACATCCAGAGAAGTCCAAGATTGTGTTTTTTAGACTGGCTGCCACGAGCTGAAACGAATGCAGCCAAGAGCGAGCGTCTGTGACTTACGGTTCAAAAGTTATTCACAGAAACCTGGTTCTGAACTTTGCTGCCAGCCGCGAAAGCGAAAATAACCAAGATCGAGCGTCTAGGATTTACTTGTCAATAGCTCGCCTGGGAAACATCCAGAGAAGTCAAATACAGTGCTTCTATACTAATTGCCAGGCGCTGAGACGAATGCTGCCAAGATCTAGCGTCTATGACTTACGGTTCAAGAATTAGCCTCAGAAACAGTGGGAAACAGTGCTTCTATACTAATTGCCAGGCGCTGAGACGAATGCCGCCAAGATCGAGCGTCTATGACTTACGGTTCAAGAATTAGCCTCAGAAACAGTGGTTCTGAACATGCTGCCAATAGCTCGTCTGGGAAACATCCAGAGAAGTCCAAGATAGTGTTTTTTAGACTGGCTGCCACGAGCTGAAACGAATGCAGCCAAGAGCGAGCGTCTGTGACTTACGGTTCAAGAGTTATTCACAGAAACATGGTTCTGAACTTTGCTGCCAGCCGCGAAAGCGAAAATAACCAAGATCGAGCTTCTAGGATTTACTTGTCAATAGCTCGCCTGGGAAACATCCAGAGAAGTCAAAGACAGTGCTTCTATACTAATTGCCAGGCGCTGAGACGAATGCCGCCACGATCTAGCGTCTAAGACTTACGGTTCAAGAATTAGCCTCAGAAACAGTGGGAAACAGTGCTTCTATACTAATTGCCAGGCGCTGAGACGAATGCCGCCAAGATCGAGCGTCTATGACTTACGGTTCAAGAATTAGCCTCAGAAACAGTGGGAAACAGTGCTTCTATACTAATTGCCAGGCGCTGAGACGAATGCCGCCACGATCTAGCGTCTATGACTTACGGTTCAAGAATTAGCCTCAGAAACAGTGGGAAACAGTGCTTCTATACTAATTGCCAGGCGCTGAGACGAATGCCGCCAAGATCGAGCGTCTATGACTTACGGTTCAAGAATTAGCCTCAGAAACAGTGGTTCTGAACATGCTGCCAATAGCTCGCCTGGGAAACATCCAGAGAAGTCCAAGATTGTGTTTTTTAGACTGGCTGCCACGAGCTGAAACGAATGCAGCCAAGAGCGAGCGTCTGTGACTTACGGTGCAAGAGTTATTCACAGAAACATGGTTCTGAACTTTGCTGCCAGCCGCGAAAGCGAAAATAACCAAGATCGAGCGTCTAGGATTTACTTGTCAATAGCTCGCCTGGGAAACATCCAGAGAAGTCAAAGACAGTGCTTCTATACTAATTGCCAGGCGCTGAGACGAATGGCGCCAAGATCGAGCGTCTATGACTTACGGTTCAAGAATTAGCCTCAGAAACAGTGGGAAACAGTGCTTCTATACTAATTGCCAGGCGCTGAGACGAATGCCGCCAAGATCGAGCGTCTATGACTTACGGTTCAAGAATTAGCCTCAGAAAAAGTGGTTCTGAACATGCTGCCAATAGCTCGCCTGGGAAACATCCAGAGAAGTCCAAGATTGTGTTTTTTAGACTGGCTGCCACGAGCTGAAACGAATGCAGCCAAGAGCGAGCGTCTGTGACTTACGGTTCAAAAGTTATTCACAGAAACCTGGTTCTGAACTTTGCTGCCAGCCGCGAAAGCGAAAATAACCAAGATCGAGCGTCTAGGATTTACTTGTCAATAGCTCGCCTGGGAAACATCCAGAGAAGTCAAATACAGTGCTTCTATACTAATTGCCAGGCGCTGAGACGAATGCTGCCAAGATCTAGCGTCTATGACTTACGGTTCAAGAATTAGCCTCAGAAACAGTGGGAAACAGTGCTTCTATACTAATTGCCAGGCGCTGAGACGAATGCCGCCAAGATCGAGCGTCTATGACTTACGGTTCAAGAATTAGCCTCAGAAACAGTGGGAAACAGTGCTTCTATACTAATTGCCAGGCGCTGAGACGAATGCCGCCACGATCTAGCGTCTATGACTTACGGTTCAAGAATTAGCCTCAGAAACAGTGGGAAACAGTGCTTCTATACTAATTGCCAGGCGCTGAGACGAATGCCGCCAAGATCGAGCGTCTATGACTTACGGTTCAAGAATTAGCCTCAGAAACAGTGGTTCTGAACATGCTGCCAATAGCTCGCCTGGGAAACATCCAGAGAAGTCCAAGATTGTGTTTTTTAGACTGGCTGCCACGAGCTGAAACGAATGCAGCCAAGAGCGAGCGTCTGTGACTTACGGTGCAAGAGTTATTCACAGAAACATGGTTCTGAACTTTGCTGCCAGCCGCGAAAGCGAAAATAACCAAGATCGAGCGTCTAGGATTTACTTGTCAATAGCTCGCCTGGGAAACATCCAGAGAAGTCAAAGACAGTGCTTCTATACTAATTGCCAGGCGCTGAGACGAATGGCGCCAAGATCGAGCGTCTATGACTTACGGTTCAAGAATTAGCCTCAGAAACAGTGGGAAACAGTGCTTCTATACTAATTGCCAGGCGCTGAGACGAATGCCGCCAAGATCGAGCGTCTATGACTTACGGTTCAAGAATTAGCCTCAGAAAAAGTGGTTCTGAACATGCTGCCAATAGCTCGCCTGGGAAACATCCAGAGAAGTCCAAGATTGTGTTTTTTAGACTGGCTGCCACGAGCTGAAACGAATGCAGCCAAGAGCGAGCGTCTGTGACTTACGGTTCAAAAGTTATTCACAGAAACCTGGTTCTGAACTTTGCTGCCAGCCGCGAAAGCGAAAATAACCAAGATCGAGCGTCTAGGATTTACTTGTCAATAGCTCGCCTGGGAAACATCCAGAGAAGTCAAATACAGTGCTTCTATACTAATTGCCAGGCGCTGAGACGAATGCTGCCAAGATCTAGCGTCTATGACTTACGGTTCAAGAATTAGCCTCAGAAACAGTGGGAAACAGTGCTTCTATACTAATTGCCAGGCGCTGAGACGAATGCCGCCAAGATCGAGCGTCTATGACTTACGGTTCAAGAATTAGCCTCAGAAACAGTGGTTCTGAACATGCTGCCAATAGCTCGTCTGGGAAACATCCAGAGAAGTCCAAGATAGTGTTTTTTAGACTGGCTGCCACGAGCTGAAACGAATGCAGCCAAGAGCGAGCGTCTGTGACTTACGGTTCAAGAGTTATTCACAGAAACATGGTTCTGAACTTTGCTGCCAGCCGCGAAAGCGAAAATAACCAAGATCGAGCTTCTAGGATTTACTTGTCAATAGCTCGCCTGGGAAACATCCAGAGAAGTCAAAGACAGTGCTTCTATACTAATTGCCAGGCGCTGAGACGAATGCCGCCACGATCTAGCGTCTAAGACTTACGGTTCAAGAATTAGCCTCAGAAACAGTGGGAAACAGTGCTTCTATACTAATTGCCAGGCGCTGAGACGAATGCCGCCAAGATCGAGCGTCTATGACTTACGGTTCAAGAATTAGCCTCAGAAACAGTGGGAAACAGTGCTTCTATACTAATTGCCAGGCGCTGAGACGAATGCCGCCAAGATCGAGCGTCTATGACTTACGGTTCAAGAATTAGCCTCAGAAACAGTGGGAAACAGTGCTTCTATACTAATTGCCAGGCGCTGAGACGAATGCCGCCAAGATCGAGCGTCTATGACTTACGGTTCAAGAATTAGCCTCAGAAACAGTGGTTCTGAACATGCTGCCAATAGCTCGTCTGGGAAACATCCAGAGAAGTCCAAGATAGTGTTTTTTAGACTGGCTGCCACGAGCTGAAACGAATGCAGCCAAGAGCGAGCGTCTGTGACTTACGGTTCAAGAGTTATTCACAGAAACATGGTTCTGAACTTTGCTGCCAGCCGCGAAAGCGAAAATAACCAAGATCGAGCGTCTAGGATTTACTTGTCAATAGCTCGCCTGGGAAACATCCAGAGAAGTCAAAGACAGTGCTTCTATACTAATTGCCAGGCGCTGAGACGAATGGCGCCAAGATCGAGCGTCTATGACTTACGGTTCAAGAATTAGCCTCAGAAACAGTGGGAAACAGTGCTTCTATACTAATTGCCAGGCGCTGAGACGAATGCCGCCAAGATCGAGCGTCTATGACTTACGGTTCAAGAATTAGCCTCAGAAACAGTGGGAAACAGTGCTTCTATACTAATTGCCAGGCGCTGAGACGAATGCCGCCAAGATCGAGCGTCTATGACTTACGGTTCAAGAATTAGCCTCAGAAACAGTGGTTCTGAACATGCTGCCAATAGCTCGTCTGGGAAACATCCAGAGAAGTCCAAGATAGTGTTTTTTAGACTGGCTGCCACGAGCTGAAACGAATGCAGCCAAGAGCGAGCGTCTGTGACTTACGGTTCAAGAGTTATTCACAGAAACATGGTTCTGAACTTTGCTGCCAGCCGCGAAAGCGAAAATAACCAAGATCGAGCGTCTAGGATTTACTTGTCAATAGCTCGCCTGGGAAACATCCAGAGAAGTCAAAGACAGTGCTTCTATACTAATTGCCAGGCGCTGAGACGAATGGCGCCAAGATCGAGCGTCTATGACTTACGGTTCAAGAATTAGCCTCAGAAACAGTGGGAAACAGTGCTTCTATACTAATTGCCAGGCGCTGAGACGAATGCCGCCAAGATCGAGCGTCTATGACTTACGGTTCAAGAATTAGCCTCAGAAACAGTGGTTCTGAACATGCTGCCAATAGCTCGCCTGGGAAACATCCAGATAAGTCCAAGATAGTGTTTTTTAGACTGGCTGCCACGAGCTGAAACGAATGCAGCCAAGAGCGAGCGTCTGTGACTTACGGTTCAAGAGTTATTCACAGAAACATGGTTCTGAACTTTGCTGCCAGCCGCGAAAGCGAAAATAACCAAGATCGAGCGTCTAGGATTTACTTGTCAATAGCTCGCCTGGGAAACATCCAGAGAAGTCAAAGACAGTGCTTCTATACTAATTGCCAGGCGCTGAGACGAATGCCGCCACGATCTAGCGTCTAAGACTTACGGTTCAAGAATTAGCCTCAGAAACAGTGGGAAACAGTGCTTCTATACTAATTGCCAGGCGCTGAGACGAATGCCGCCAAGATCTAGCGTCTATGACTTACGGTTCAAGAATTAGCCTCAGAAACAGTGGGAAACAGTGCTTCTATACTAATTGCCAGGCGCTGAGACGAATGCCGCCAAGATCGAGCGTCTATGACTTACGGTTCAAGAATTAGCCTCAGAAACAGTGGGAAACAGTGCTTCAATACTAATTGCCAGGCGCTGAGACGAATGCCGCCACGATCTAGCGTCTATGACTTACGGTTCAAGAATTAGCCTCAGAAACAGTGGTTCTGAACATGCTGCCAATAGCTCGCCTGGGAAACATCCAGAGAAGTCCATGATAGTGTTTTTTAGACTGGCTGCCACGAGCTGAAACGAATGCAGCCAAGAGCGAGCGTCTGTGACTTACGGTTCAAGAGTTATTCACAGAAACATGGTTCTGAACTTTGCTGCCAGCCGCGAAAGCGAAAATAACCAAGATCGAGCGTCTAGGATTTACTTGTCAATAGCTCGCCTGGGAAACATCCAGAGAAGTCAAAGACAGTGCTTCTATACTAATTGCCAGGCGCTGAGACGAATGCCGCCACGATCTAGCGTCTAAGACTTACGGTTCAAGAATTAGCCTCAGAAACAGTGGGAAACAGTGCTTCTATACTAATTGCCAGGCGCTGAGACGAATGCCGCCAAGATCTAGCGTCTATGACTTACGGTTCAAGAATTAGCCTCAGAAACAGTGGGAAACAGTGCTTCTATACTAATTGCCAGGCGCTGAGACGAATGCCGCCAAGATCGAGCGTCTATGACTTACGGTTCAAGAATTAGTCTCAGAAACAGTGGGAAACAGTGCTTCTATACTAATTGCCAGGCGCTGAGACGAATGCCGCCACGATCTAGCGTCTATGACTTACGGTTCAAGAATTAGCCTCAGAAACAGTGGGAAACAGTGCTTCTATACTAATTGCCAGGCGCTGAGACGAATGCCGCCAAGATCGAGCGTCTATGACTTACGGTTCAAGAATTAGCCTCAGAAACAGTGGTTCTGAACATGCTGCCAATAGCTCGCCTGGGAAACATCCAGAGAAGTCCAAGATTGTGTTTTTTAGACTGGCTGCCACGAGCTGAAACGAATGCAACCAAGAGCGAGCGTCTGTGACTTACGGTTCAAAAGATATTCACAGAAACATGGTTCTGAACTTTGCTGCCAGCCGCGAAAGTGAAAATAACCAAGATCGAGCGTCTAGGATTTACTTGTCAATAGCTCGCCTGGGAAACATCCAGAGAAGTCAAAGACAGTGCTTCTATACTAATTGCCAGGCGCTGAGACGAATGGCGCCAAGATCGAGCGTCTATGACTTACGGTTCAAGAATTAGCCTCAGAAACAGTGGGAAACAGTGCTTCTATACTAATTGCCAGGCGCTGAGACGAATGCCGCCAAGATCGAGCGTCTATGACTTACGGTTCAAGAATTAGCCTCAGAAAAAGTGGTTCTGAACATGCTGCCAATAGCTCGCCTGGGAAACATCCAGAGAAGTCCAAGATTGTGTTTTTTAGACTGGCTGCCACGAGCTGAAACGAATGCAGCCAAGAGCGAGCGTCTGTGACTTACGGTTCAAAAGTTATTCACAGAAACCTGGTTCTGAACTTTGCTGCCAGCCGCGAAAGCGAAAATAACCAAGATCGAGCGTCTAGGATTTACTTGTCAATAGCTCGCCTGGGAAACATCCAGAGAAGTCAAATACAGTGCTTCTATACTAATTGCCAGGCGCTGAGACGAATGCTGCCAAGATCTAGCGTCTATGACTTACGGTTCAAGAATTAGCCTCAGAAACAGTGGGAAACAGTGCTTCTATACTAATTGCCAGGCGCTGAGACGAATGCCGCCAAGATCGAGCGTCTATGACTTACGGTTCAAGAATTAGCCTCAGAAACAGTGGTTCTGAACATGCTGCCAATAGCTCGTCTGGGAAACATCCAGAGAAGTCCAAGATAGTGTTTTTTAGACTGGCTGCCACGAGCTGAAACGAATGCAGCCAAGAGCGAGCGTCTGTGACTTACGGTTCAAGAGTTATTCACAGAAACATGGTTCTGAACTTTGCTGCCAGCCGCGAAAGCGAAAATAACCAAGATCGAGCTTCTAGGATTTACTTGTCAATAGCTCGCCTGGGAAACATCCAGAGAAGTCAAAGACAGTGCTTCTATACTAATTGCCAGGCGCTGAGACGAATGCCGCCACGATCTAGCGTCTAAGACTTACGGTTCAAGAATTAGCCTCAGAAACAGTGGGAAACAGTGCTTCTATACTAATTGCCAGGCGCTGAGACGAATGCCGCCAAGATCGAGCGTCTATGACTTACGGTTCAAGAATTAGCCTCAGAAACAGTGGGAAACAGTGCTTCTATACTAATTGCCAGGCGCTGAGACGAATGCCGCCAAGATCGAGCGTCTATGACTTACGGTTCAAGAATTAGCCTCAGAAACAGTGGGAAACAGTGCTTCTATACTAATTGCCAGGCGCTGAGACGAATGCCGCCAAGATCGAGCGTCTATGACTTACGGTTCAAGAATTAGCCTCAGAAACAGTGGTTCTGAACATGCTGCCAATAGCTCGTCTGGGAAACATCCAGAGAAGTCCAAGATAGTGTTTTTTAGACTGGCTGCCACGAGCTGAAACGAATGCAGCCAAGAGCGAGCGTCTGTGACTTACGGTTCAAGAGTTATTCACAGAAACATGGTTCTGAACTTTGCTGCCAGCCGCGAAAGCGAAAATAACCAAGATCGAGCCTCTAGGATTTACTTGTCAATAGCTCGCCTGGGAAACATCCAGAGAAGTCAAAGACAGTGCTTCTATACTAATTGCCAGGCGCTGAGACGAATGGCGCCAAGATCGAGCGTCTATGACTTACGGTTCAAGAATTAGCCTCAGAAACAGTGGGAAACAGTGCTTCTATACTAATTGCCAGGCGCTGAGACGAATGCCGCCAAGATCGAGCGTCTATGACTTACGGTTCAAGAATTAGCCTCAGAAAAAGTGGTTCTGAACATGCTGCCAATAGCTCGCCTGGGAAACATCCAGAGAAGTCCAAGATTGTGTTTTTTAGACTGGCTGCCACGAGCTGAAACGAATGCAGCCAAGAGCGAGCGTCTGTGACTTACGGTTCAAAAGTTATTCACAGAAACCTGGTTCTGAACTTTGCTGCCAGCCGCGAAAGCGAAAATAACCAAGATCGAGCGTCTAGGATTTACTTGTCAATAGCTCGCCTGGGAAACATCCAGAGAAGTCAAATACAGTGCTTCTATACTAATTGCCAGGCGCTGAGACGAATGCTGCCAAGATCTAGCGTCTATGACTTACGGTTCAAGAATTAGCCTCAGAAACAGTGGGAAACAGTGCTTCTATACTAATTGCCAGGCGCTGAGACGAATGCCGCCAAGATCGAGCGTCTATGACTTACGGTTCAAGAATTAGCCTCAGAAACAGTGGTTCTGAACATGCTGCCAATAGCTCGTCTGGGAAACATCCAGAGAAGTCCAAGATAGTGTTTTTTAGACTGGCTGCCACGAGCTGAAACGAATGCAGCCAAGAGCGAGCGTCTGTGACTTACGGTTCAAGAGTTATTCACAGAAACATGGTTCTGAACTTTGCTGCCAGCCGCGAAAGCGAAAATAACCAAGATCGAGCTTCTAGGATTTACTTGTCAATAGCTCGCCTGGGAAACATCCAGAGAAGTCAAAGACAGTGCTTCTATACTAATTGCCAGGCGCTGAGACGAATGCCGCCACGATCTAGCGTCTAAGACTTACGGTTCAAGAATTAGCCTCAGAAACAGTGGGAAACAGTGCTTCTATACTAATTGCCAGGCGCTGAGACGAATGCCGCCAAGATCGAGCGTCTATGACTTACGGTTCAAGAATTAGCCTCAGAAACAGTGGGAAACAGTGCTTCTATACTAATTGCCAGGCGCTGAGACGAATGCCGCCAAGATCGAGCGTCTATGACTTACGGTTCAAGAATTAGCCTCAGAAACAGTGGGAAACAGTGCTTCTATACTAATTGCCAGGCGCTGAGACGAATGCCGCCAAGATCGAGCGTCTATGACTTACGGTTCAAGAATTAGCCTCAGAAACAGTGGTTCTGAACATGCTGCCAATAGCTCGTCTGGGAAACATCCAGAGAAGTCCAAGATAGTGTTTTTTAGACTGGCTGCCACGAGCTGAAACGAATGCAGCCAAGAGCGAGCGTCTGTGACTTACGGTTCAAGAGTTATTCACAGAAACATGGTTCTGAACTTTGCTGCCAGCCGCGAAAGCGAAAATAACCAAGATCGAGCGTCTAGGATTTACTTGTCAATAGCTCGCCTGGGAAACATCCAGAGAAGTCAAAGACAGTGCTTCTATACTAATTGCCAGGCGCTGAGACGAATGGCGCCAAGATCGAGCGTCTATGACTTACGGTTCAAGAATTAGCCTCAGAAACAGTGGGAAACAGTGCTTCTATACTAATTGCCAGGCGCTGAGACGAATGCCGCCAAGATCGAGCGTCTATGACTTACGGTTCAAGAATTAGCCTCAGAAACAGTGGTTCTGAACATGCTGCCAATAGCTCGCCTGGGAAACATCCAGATAAGTCCAAGATAGTGTTTTTTAGACTGGCTGCCACGAGCTGAAACGAATGCAGCCAAGAGCGAGCGTCTGTGACTTACGGTTCAAGAGTTATTCACAGAAACATGGTTCTGAACTTTGCTGCCAGCCGCGAAAGCGAAAATAACCAAGATCGAGCGTCTAGGATTTACTTGTCAATAGTTCGCCTGGGAAACATCCAGAGAAGTCAAAGACAGTGCTTCTATACTAATTGCCAGGCGCTGAGACGAATGCCGCCACGATCTAGCGTCTAAGACTTACGGTTCAAGAATTAGCCTCAGAAACAGTGGGAAACAGTGCTTCTATACTAATTGCCAGGCGCTGAGACGAATGCCGCCAAGATCTAGCGTCTATGACTTACGGTTCAAGAATTAGCCTCAGAAACAGTGGGAAACAGTGCTTCTATACTAATTGCCAGGCGCTGAGACGAATGCCGCCAAGATCGAGCGTCTATGACTTACGGTTCAAGAATTAGCCTCAGAAACAGTGGGAAACAGTGCTTCAATACTAATTGCCAGGCGCTGAGACGAATGCCGCCACGATCTAGCGTCTATGACTTACGGTTCAAGAATTAGCCTCAGAAACAGTGGGAAACAGTGCTTCTATACTAATTGCCAGGCGCTGAGACGAATGCCGCCAAGATCGAGCGTCTATGACTTACGGTTCAAGAATTAGCCTCAGAAACAGTGGTTCTGAACATGCTGCCAATAGCTCGCCTGGGAAACATCCAGAGAAGTCCAAGATTTGTTTTTTTAGACTGGCTGCCACGAGCTGAAACGAATGCAACCAAGAGCGAGCGTCTGTGACTTACGGTTCAAAAGATATTCACAGAAACATGGTTCTGAACTTTGCTGCCAGCCGCGAAAGCGAAAATAACCAAGATCGAGCGTCTAGGATTTACTTGTCAATAGCTCGCCTGGGAAACATCCAGAGAAGTCAAAGACAGTGCTTCTATACTAATTGCCAGGCGCTGAGACGAATGGCGCCAAGATCGAGCGTCTATGACTTACGGTTCAAGAATTAGCCTCAGAAACAGTGGGAAACAGTGCTTCTATACTAAATTGCCAGGCGCTGAGACGAATGCCGCCAAGATCGAGCGTCTATGACTTACGGTTCAAGAATTAGCCTCAGAAAAAGTGGTTCTGAACATGCTGCCAATAGCTCGCCTGGGAAACATCCAGAGAAGTCCAAGATTGTGTTTTTTAGACTGGCTGCCACGAGCTGAAACGAATGCAGCCAAGAGCGAGCGTCTGTGACTTACGGTTCAAAAGTTATTCACAGAAACCTGGTTCTGAACTTTGCTGCCAGCCGCGAAAGCGAAAATAACCAAGATCGAGCGTCTAGGATTTACTTGTCAATAGCTCGCCTGGGAAACATCCAGAGAAGTCAAATACAGTGCTTCTATACTAATTGCCAGGCGCTGAGACGAATGCCGCCAAGATCTAGCGTCTATGACTTACGGTTCAAGAATTAGCCTCAGAAACAGTGGGAAACAGTGCTTCTATACTAATTGCCAGGCGCTGAGACGAATGCCGCCAAGATCGAGCGTCTATGACTTACGGTTCAAGAATTAGCCTCAGAAACAGTGGTTCTGAACATGCTGCCAATAGCTCGCCTGGGAAACATCCAGAGAAGTCCAAGATAGTGTTTTTTAGACTGGCTGCCACGAGCTGAAACGAATGCAGCCAAGAGCGAGCGTCTGTGACTTACGGTTCAAGAGTTATTCACAGAAACATGGTTCTGAACTTTGCTGCCAGCCGCGAAAGCGAAAATAACCAAGATCGAGCGTCTAGGATTTACTTGTCAATAGCTCGCCTGGGAAACATCCAGAGAAGTCAAAGACAGTGCTTCTATACTAATTGCCAGGCGCTGAGACGAATGCCGCCACGATCTAGCGTCTAAGACTTACGGTTCAAGAATTAGCCTCAGAAACAGTGGGAAACAGTGCTTCTATACTAATTGCCAGGCGCTGAGACGAATGCCGCCAAGATCTAGCGTCTATGACTTACGGTTCAAGAATTAGCCTCAGAAACAGTGGGAAACAGTGCTTCTATACTAATTGCCAGGCGCTGAGACGAATGCCGCCAAGATCGAGCGTCTATGACTTACGGTTCAAGAATTAGCCTCAGAAACAGTGGTTCTGAACATGCTGCCAATAGCTCGCCTGGGAAACATCCAGAGAAGTCCAAGATTGTGTTTTTTAGACTGGCTGCCACGAGCTGAAACGAATGCAGCCAAGAGCGAGCGTCTGTGACTTACGGTTCAAAAGTTATTCACAGAAACCTGGTTCTGAACTTTGCTGCCAGCCGCGAAAGCGAAAATAACCAAGATCGAGCGTCTAGGATTTACTTGTCAATAGCTCGCCTGGGAAACATCCAGAGAAGTCAAATACAGTGCTTTTATACTAATTGCCAGGCGCTGAGACGAATGCTGCCAAGATCTAGCGTCTATGACTTACGGTTCAAGAATTAGCCTCAGAAACAGTGGGAAACAGTGCTTCTATACTAATTGCCAGGCGCTGAGACGAATGCCGCCAAGATCGAGCGTCTATGACTTACGGTTCAAGAATTAGCCTCAGAAACAGTGGTTCTGAACATGCTGCCAATAGCTCGTCTGGGAAACATCCAGAGAAGTCCAAGATAGTGTTTTTTAGACTGGCTGCCACGAGCTGAAACGAATGCAGCCAAGAGCGAGCGTCTGTGACTTACGGTTCAAGAGTTATTCATAGAAACATGGTTCTGAACTTTGCTGCCAGCCGCGAAAGCGAAAGTAACCAAGATCGAGCGTCTAGGATTTACTTGTGAATAGCTCGCCTGGGAAACATCCAGAGAAGTCAAAGACAGTGCTCCTATACTAATTGCCAGGCGCTGAGACGAATGCCGCCAAGATCAAGCGTCTAAGACTTACGGTTCAAGAATTAGCCTCAGAAACAGTGGTTCTGAACATGCTGCCAATAGCTCACCTGGGAAACATGCAGAGAAGTCCAAGATAGTGTTTTTTAGACTGGCTGCCACAAGCTGAAACGAATGCAGCCAAGAGCGAGCGTCTGTGACTTACGGTTCAAGAGTTATTCACAGAAACATGGTTCTGAACTTTGCTGCCAGCCGCGAAAGCGAAAATAACCAAGATCGAGCGTCTAGGATTTACTTGTCAATAGCTCGCCTGGGAAACATCCAGAGAAGTCAAAGACAGTGCTTCCATACTAATTGCCAGGCGCTGAGACGAATGCCGCCAAGATCTAGCGTCTATGACTTACGGTTCAAGAATTAGCCTCAGAAACAGTGGTTCTGAACATGCTGCCAATAGCTCGCCTGGGAAACATACAAAGAAGTCCAAGATTGTGTTTTTTAGACTGGCTGCCACGAGCTGAAACGAATGCAGCCAAGAGCGAGCGTCAGTGACTTACGGTTCAAAAGTTATTCACAGAAACATGGTTCTGAACTTTGCTGCCAGCCGCGAAAGCGAAAATAACCAAGATCGAGCGTCTAGGATTTACTTGTCAATAGCTCGCCTGGGAAACATCCAGAGAAGTCAAATACAGTGCCTCTATACTAATTGCCAGGCGCTGAGACGAATGCCGCCAAGATCGAGCGTCTAAGACTTACGGTTCAAGAATTAGCCTCAGAAACACTGGGAAACAGTGTTTCTATACTAATTGCCAGGCGCTGAGACGAATGCCGCCAAGATCGAGCTTCTATGACTTACGGTTCAAGAATTAGCCTCAGAAACAGTGGTTCTGAACATGCTGCCAATAGCTCACCTGGGAAACATCCAGAGAAGTCCAAGATAGTGTTTTTTAGACTGGCTGCCACAAGCTGAAACGAATGCAGCCAAGAGCGAGCGTCTGTGACTTACGGTTCAAGAGTTATTCATAGAAACATGGTTCTGAACTTTGCTGCCAGCCGCGAAAGCGAAAGTAACCAAGATCGAGCGTCTAGGATTTACTTGTGAATAGCTCGCCTGGGAAACATCCAGAGAAGTCAAAGACAGTGCTCCTATACTAATTGCCAGGCGCTGAGACGAATGCCGCCAAGATCAAGCGTCTAAGACTTACGGTTCAAGAATTAGCCTCAGAAACAGTGGTTCTGAACATGCTGCCAATAGCTCACCTGGGAAACATGCAGAGAAGTCCAAGATAGTGTTTTTTAGACTGGCTGCCACAAGCTGAAACGAATGCAGCCAAGAGCGAGCGTCTGTGACTTACGGTTCAAGAGTTATTCACAGAAACATGGTTCTGAACTTTGCTGCCAGCCGCGAAAGCGAAAATAACCAAGATCGAGCGTCTAGGATTTACTTGTCAATAGCTCGCCTGGGAAACATCCAGAGAAGTCAAAGACAGTGCTTCCATACTAATTGCCAGGCGCTAAGACGAATGCCGCCAAGATCTAGCGTCTATGACTTACGGTTCAAGAATTAGCCTCAGAAACAGTGGTTCTGAACATGCTGCCAATAGCTCGCCTGGGAAACATACAAAGAAGTCCAAGATTGTGTTTTTTAGACTGGCTGCCACGAGCTGAAACGAATGCAGCCAAGAGCGAGCGTCAGTGACTTACGGTTCAAAAGTTATTCACAGAAACATGGTTCTGAACTTTGCTGCCAGCCGCGAAAGCGAAAATAACCAAGATCGAGCGTCTAGGATTTACTTGTCAATAGCTCGCCTGGGAAACATCCAGAGAAGTCAAATACAGTGCCTCTATACTAATTGCCAGGCGCTGAGACGAATGCCGCCAAGATCGAGCGTCTAAGACTTACGGTTCAAGAATTAGCCTCAGAAACACTGGGAAACAGTGTTTCTATACTAATTGCCAGGCGCTGAGACGAATGCCGCCAAGATCGAGCTTCTATGACTTACGGTTCAAGAATTAGCCTCAGAAACAGTGGTTCTGAACATGCTGCCAATAGCTCACCTGGGAAACATCCAGAGAAGTCCAAGATAATGTTTTTTAGACTGGCTGCCACAAGCTGAAACGAATGCAGCCAAGAGCGAGCGTCTGTGACTTACGGTTCAAGAGTTATTCACAGAAACATGGTTCTGAACTTTGCTGCCAGCCACGAAAGTGAAAATAACCAAGATCGAGCGTCTAGGATTTACTTGTCAATAGCTCGCCTGGGAAACATCCAGTGAAGTCAAAGACAGTGCTTCTATACTAATTGCCAGGCGCTGAGACGAATGCCGCCAAGATCGAGCGTCTATGACTTACGGTTCAAGAATTAGCCTCAGAAACAGTGGTTCTGAACATGCTGCCAATAGCTCGCCTGGGAAACATCCAGAGAAGTCCAAGATAGTGTTTTTTAGACTGGCTGCCACGAGCTGAAACGAATGCAGCCAAGAGCGAGCGTCTGTGACTTACGGTTCAAGAGTTATTCACAGAAACATGGTTCTGAACTTTGCTGCCAGCCGCGAAAGCGAAAGCAACCAAGATCGAGCGTCTAGGACTTACTTGTGAATAGCTCGCCTGGAATACATCCAGAGAAGTCAAAGACAGTGCTTATATACTAATTGCCAGGCGCTGAGACGAATGCCGCCAAGATCAAGCGTCTAAGACTTACGGTTCAAGAATTAGCCTCAGAAACAGTGGAAAACAGTGCTTCTATACTAATTGCCAGGCGCTGAGACGAATGCCGCCAAGATCGAGCGTCTATGACTTACGGTTCAAGAATTAGCCTCAGAAACAGTGGTTCTGAACATGCTGCCAATAGCTCGCCTGGGAAACATCCAGAGAAGTCCAAGATAGTGTTTTTTAGACTGGCTGCCACGAGCTGAAACGAATGCAGCCAAGAGCGAGCGTCTGTGACTTACGGTTCAAGAGTTATTCACAGAAACAGGGTTCTGAACTTTGCTGCCAGCCGCGAAAGCGAAAGCAACCAAGATCGAGCGTCTAGGACTTACTTGTGAATAGCTCGCCTGGAATACATCCAGAGAAGTCAAAGACAGTGCTTATATACTAATTGCCAGGCGCTGAGACGAATGCCGCCAAGATCAAGCGTCTAAGACTTACGGTTCAAGAATTAGCCTCAGAAACAGTGGAAAACAGTGCTTCTATACTAATTGCCAGGCGCTGAGACGAATGCCGCCAAGATCGAGCGTCTATGACTTACGGTTCAAGAATTAGCCTCAGAAACAGTGGTTCTGAACATGCTGCCAATAGCTCGCCTGGGAAACATCCAGAGAAGTCCAAGATAGTGTTTTTTAGACTGGCTGCCACGAGCTGAAACGAATGCAGCCAAGAGCGAGCGTCTGTGACTTACGGTTCAAGAGTTATTCACAGAAACATGGTTCTTAACTTTGCTGCCAGCCGCGAAAGCGAAAATAACCAAGATCGAGCGTCTAGGATTTACTTGTCAATAGCTCGCCTGGGAAACATCCAGTGAAGTCAAAGACAGTGCTTCTATACTAATTGCCAGGCGCTGAGACGAATGCCGCCAAGATCGAGCGTCTATGACTTACGGTTCAAGAATTAGCCTCAGAAACAGTGGTTCTGAACATGCTGCCAATAGCTCGCCTGGGAAACATCCAGAGAAGTCCAAGATAGTGTTTTTTAGACTGGCTGCCACGAGCTGAAACGAATGCAGCCAAGAGCGAGCGTCTGTGACTTACGGTTCAAGAGTTATTCACAGAAACATGGTTCTGAACTTTGCTGCCAGCCGCGAAAGCAACCAAGATCGAGCGTCTAGGACTTACTTGTGAATAGCTCGCCTGGAATACATCCAGAGAAGTCAAAGACAGTGCTTCTATACTAATTGCCAGGCGCTGAGACGAATGCCGCCAAGATCAAGCGTCTAAGACTTACGGTTCAAGAATTAGCCTCAGAAACAGTGGTAAAGCGAAAATAACCAAGATCGAGCGTCTAGGATTTACTTGTCAATAGCTCGCCTGGGAAACATCCAGAGAAGTCAAAGACAGTGCTTCTATACTAATTGCCAGGCGCTGAGACGAATGCAGCCAAGATCTAGCGTCTATGACTTACGGTTCAAGAATTAGCCTCAGAAACAGTGGGAAACAGTGCTTCTATACTAATTGCCAGGCGCTGAGACGAATGCCGCCAAGATCGAGCGTCTATGACTTACGGTTCAAGAATTAGCCTCAGAAACAGTGGTTCTGAACATGCTGCCAATAGCTCGCCTGGGAAACATCCAGAGAAGTCCAAGATAGTGTTTTTTAGACTGGCTGCCACGAGCTGAAACGAATGCAGCCAAGAGCGAGCGTCTGTGACTTACGGTTCAAGAGTTATTCACAGAAACATGGTTCTGAACTTTGCTGCCAGCCGCGAAAGCGAAAATAACCAAGATCGAGCGTCTAGGATTTACTTGTCAATAGCTCGCCTGGGAAACATCCAGAGAAGTCAAAGACAGTGCTTCTATACTAATTGCCAGGCGCTGAGACGAATTCCGCCAAGATCTAGCGTCTATGACTTACGGTTCAAGAATTAGCCTCAGAAACAGTGGGAAACAGTGCTTCTATACTAATTGCCAGGCGCTGAGACGAATGGCGCCAAGATCGAGCGTCTAAGACTTACGGTTCAAGAATTAGCCTCAGAAACAGTGGTTCTGAACATGCTGCCAATAGCTCGTCTGGGAAACATCCAGAGAAGTCCAAGATAGTGTTTTTTAGACTGGCTGCCACGAGCTGAAACGAATGCAGCCAAGAGCGAGCGTCTGTGACTTACGGTTCAAGAGTTATTCACAGAAACATGGTTCTGAACTTTGCTGCCAGCCGCGAAAGCGAAAATAACCAAGATCGAGCGTCTAGGATTTACTTGTCAATAGCTCGCCTGGGAAACATCCAGAGAAGTCAAAGACAGTGCTTCTATACTAATTGCCAGGCGCTGAGACGAATGCCGCCAAGATCTAGCGTCTATGACATACGGTTCAAGAATTAGCCTCAGAAACAGTGGGAAACAGTACTTCTATACTAATTGCCAGGCGCTGAGACGAATGCCGCCAAGATCGAGCGTCTATGACTTAAGGTTCAAGAATTAGCCTCAGAAACAGTGGTTCTGAACATGCTGCCAATTGCTCGCCTGGGAAACATCCAGAGAAGTACAAGATAGTGTTTTTTAGACTGGCTGCCACGAGCTGAAACGAATGCAGCCAAGAGCGAGCGTCTGTGACTTACGGTTCAAGAGTTATTCACAGAAACATGGTTCTGAACTTTGCTGCCAGCCGCGAAAGCGAAAATAACCAAGATCGAGCGTCTAGGATTTACTTGTCAATAGCTCGCCTGGGAAACATCCAGAGAAGTCACAGACAGTGCTTCTATACTAACTGCCAGGCGCTGAGACGAATGCCGCCAAGATCGAGCGTCTAAGACTTACGGTTCAAGAATTAGCCTCAGAAACAGTGGTTCTGAACATGCTGCCAATAGCTCGCCTGGTAAACATCCAGAGAAGTCCAAGATAGTGTTTTTTAGACTGGCTGCCACGAGCTGAAACGAATGCAGCCAAGAGCGAGCGTCTGTGACTTACGGTTCAAGAGTTATTCACAGAAACATGGTTCTGAACTTTGCTGCCAGCCGCGAAAGCGAAAATAACCAAGATCGAGCGTCTAGGATTTACTTGTCAATAGCTCGCCTGGGAAACATCCAGAGAAGTCAAAGACAGTGCTTCTATACTAATTGCCAGGCGCTGAGACGAATGCCGCCAAGATCTAGCATCTATGACTTACGGTTCAAGAATTAGCCTCAGAAACAGTGGGAAACAGTGCTTCTATACTAATTGCCAGGCGCTGAGACGAATGCCGCCAAGATCGAGCGTCTATGACTTACGGTTCAAGAATTAGCCTCAGAAACAGTGGTTCTGAACATGCTGCCAATAGCTCGTCTGGGAAACATCCAGAGAAGTCCAAGATAGTGTTTTTTAGACTGGCTGCCACGAGCTGAAACGAATGCAGCCAAGAGCGAGCGTCTGTGACTTACGGTTCAAGAGTTATTCACAGAAACATGGTTCTGAACTTTGCTGCCAGCCGCGAAAGCGAAAATAACCAAGATCGAGCGTCTAGGATTTACTTGTCAATAGCTCGCCTGGGAAACATCCAGAGAAGTCAAAGACAGTGCTTCTATACTAATTGCCAGGCGCTGAGACGAATGCCGCCAAGATCTAGCGTCTATGACTTACGGTTCAAGAATTAGCCTCAGAAACAGTGGGAAACAGTGCTTCTATACTAATTGCCAGGCGCTGATACGAATGCCGCCAAGATCGAGCGTCTATGACTTACGGTTCAAGAATTAGCCTCAGAAACAGTGGTTCTGAACATGCTGCCAATAGCTCGCCTGGGAAACATCCAGAGAAGTCCAAGATAGTGTTTTTTAGACTGGCTGCCACGAGCTGAAACGAATGCAGCCAAGAGCGAGCGTCTGTGACTTACGGTTCAAGAGTTATTCACAGAAACATGGTTCTGAACTTTGCTGCCAGCCGCGAAAGCGAAAATAACCAAGATCGAGCGTCTAGGATTTACTTGTCAATAGCTCGCCTGGGAAACATCCAGAGAAGTCAAAGACAGTGCTTCTATACTAATTGCCAGGCGCTGAGACGAATGCAGCCAAGATCTAGCGTCTATGACTTACGGTTCAAGAATTAGCCTCAGAAACAGTGGGAAACAGTGCTTCTATACTAATTGCCAGGCGCTGAGACGAATGCCGCCAAGATCGAGCGTCTATGACTTACGGTTCAAGAATTAGCCTCAGAAACAGTGGTTCTGAACATGCTGCCAATAGCTCGCCTGGGAAACATCCAGAGAAGTCCAAGATAGTGTTTTTTAGACTGGCTGCCACGAGCTGAAACGAATGCAGCCAAGAGCGAGCGTCTGTGACTTACGGTCCAAGAGTTATTCACAGAAACATGGTTCTGAACTTTGCTGCCAGCCGCGAAAGCGAAAATAACCAAGATCGAGCGTCTAGGATTTACTTGTCAATAGCTCGCCTGGGAAACATCCAGAGAAGTCAAAGACAGTCTTCTATACTAATTGCCAGGCGCTGAGACGAATGCCGCCAAGATCTAGCGTCTATGACTTACGGTTCAAGAATTAGCCTCAGAAACAGTGGGAAACAGTGCTTCTATACTAATTGCCAGGCGCTGAGACGAATGCCGCCAAGATCGAGCGTCTATGACTTACGGTTCAAGAATTAGCCTCAGAAACAGTGGTTCTGAACATGCTGCCAATTGCTCGCCTGGGAAACATCCAGAGAAGTACAAGATAGTGTTTTTTAGACTGGCTGCCACGAGCTGAAACGAATGCAGCCAAGAGCGAGCGTCTGTGACTTACGGTTCAAGAGTTATTCACAGAAACATGGTTCTGAACTTTGCTGCCAGCCGCGAAAGCGAAAATAACCAAGATCGAGCGTCTAGGATTTACTTGTCAATAGCTCGCCTGGGAAACATCCAGAGAAGTCAAAGACAGTGCTTCTATACTAACTGCCAGGCGCTGAGACGAATGCCGCCAAGATCGAGCGTCTAAGACTTACGGTTCAAGAATTAGCCTCAGAAAAAGTGGTTCTGAACATGCTGCCAATAGCTCGCCTGGTAAACATCCAGAGAAGTCCAAGATAGTGTTTTTTAGACGGGCTGCCACGAGCTGAAACGAATGCAGCCGAGAGCGAGCGTCTGTGACTTACGGTTCAAGAGTTATTCACAGAAACATGGTTCTGAACTTTGCTGCCAGCCGCGAAAGCGAAAATAACCAAGATCGAGCGTCTAGGATTTACTTGTCAATAGCTCGCCTGGGATACATCCAGAGAAG
The DNA here is from genome assembly GCF_050947455.1 of Rhinoderma darwinii. NCBI lineage: Eukaryota > Metazoa > Chordata > Amphibia > Anura > Rhinodermatidae > Rhinoderma > Rhinoderma darwinii. Next base: position 68,271 of record NW_027463997.1, read on the forward strand.
TCAAAGACAGTGCTTCTATACTAATTGCCAGGCGCTGAGACGAATGCCGCCAAGATCTAGCGTCTATGACTTACGGTTCAAGAGTTAGCCTCAGAAACAGTGGGAAACAGTGCTTCTATACTAATTGCCAGGCGCTGAGACGAATTCCGCCAAGATCGAGCGTCTATGACTTACGGTTCAAGAATTAGCCTCAGAAACAGTGGAAAACAGTGCTTCTATACTAATTGCCAGGCGCTGAGACGAATGCCGCCAAGATCGAGCGTCTATGACTTACGGTTCAAGAATTAGCCTCAGAAACAGTGGTTCTGAACATGCTGCCAATAGCTCGCCTGGGAAACATCCAGAGAAGTCCAAGATAGTGTTTTTTAGACTGGCTGCCACGAGCTGAAACGAATGCAGCCAAGAGCGAGCGTCTGTGACTTACGGTTCAAGAGTTATTCACAGAAACATGGTTCTTAACTTTGCTGCCAGCCGCGAAAGCGAAAATAACCAAGATCGAGCGTCTAGGATTTACTTGTCAATAGCTCGCCTGGGAAACATCCAGTGAAGTCAAAGACAGTGCTTCTATACTAATTGCCAGGCGCTGAGACGAATGCCGCCAAGATCGAGCGTCTATGACTTACGGTTCAAGAATTAGCCTCAGAAACAGTGGTTCTGAACATGCTGCCAATAGCTCGCCTGGGAAACATCCAGAGAAGTCCAAGATAGTGTTTTTTAGACTGGCTGCCACGAGCTGAAACGAATGCAGCCAAGAGCGAGCGTCTGTGACTTACGGTTCAAGAGTTATTCACAGAAACATGGTTCTGAACTTTGCTGCCAGCCGCGAAAGCAACCAAGATCGAGCGTCTAGGACTTACTTGTGAATAGCTCGCCTGGAATACATCCAGAGAAGTCAAAGACAGTGCTTCTATACTAATTGCCAGGCGCTGAGACGAATGCCGCCAAGATCAAGCGTCTAAGACTTACGGTTCAAGAATTAGCCTCAGAAACAGTGGTAAAGCGAAAATAACCAAGATCGAGCGTCTAGGATTTACTTGTCAATAGCTCGCCTGGGAAACATCCAGAGAAGTCAAAGACAGTGCTTCTATACTAATTGCCAGGCGCTGAGACGAATGCAGCCAAGATCTAGCGTCTATGACTTACGGTTCAAGAATTAGCCTCAGAAACAGTGGGAAACAGTGCTTCTATACTAATTGCCAGGCGCTGAGACGAATGCCGCCAAGATCGAGCGTCTATGACTTACGGTTCAAGAATTAGCCTCAGAAACAGTGGTTCTGAACATGCTGCCAATAGCTCGCCTGGGAAACATCCAGAGAAGTCCAAGATAGTGTTTTTTAGACTGGCTGCCACGAGCTGAAACGAATGCAGCCAAGAGCGAGCGTCTGTGACTTACGGTTCAAGAGTTATTCACAGAAACATGGTTCTGAACTTTGCTGCCAGCCGCGAAAGCGAAAATAACCAAGATCGAGCGTCTAGGATTTACTTGTCAATAGCTCGCCTGGGAAACATCCAGAGAAGTCAAAGACAGTGCTTCTATACTAATTGCCAGGCGCTGAGACGAATTCCGCCAAGATCTAGCGTCTATGACTTACGGTTCAAGAATTAGCCTCAGAAACAGTGGGAAACAGTGCTTCTATACTAATTGCCAGGCGCTGAGACGAATGGCGCCAAGATCGAGCGTCTAAGACTTACGGTTCAAGAATTAGCCTCAGAAACAGTGGTTCTGAACATGCTGCCAATAGCTCGTCTGGGAAACATCCAGAGAAGTCCAAGATAGTGTTTTTAGACTGGCTGCCACGAGCTGAAACGAATGCAGCCAAGAGCGAGCGTCTGTGACTTACGGTTCAAGAGTTATTCACAGAAACATGGTTCTGAACTTTGCTGCCAGCCGCGAAAGCGAAAATAACCAAGATCGAGCGTCTAGGATTTACTTGTCAATAGCTCGCCTGGGAAACATCCAGAGAAGTCAAAGACAGTGCTTCTATACTAATTGCCAGGCGCTGAGACGAATGCCGCCAAGATCTAGCGTCTATGACATACGGTTCAAGAATTAGCCTCAGAAACAGTGGGAAACAGTACTTCTATACTAATTGCCAGGCGCTGAGACGAATGCCGCCAAGATCGAGCGTCTATGACTTAAGGTTCAAGAATTAGCCTCAGAACAGTGGTTCTGAACATGCTGCCAATTGCTCGCCTGGGAAACATCCAGAGAAGTACAAGATAGTGTTTTTTAGACTGGCTGCCACGAGCTGAAACGAATGCAGCCAAGAGCGAGCGTCTGTGACTTACGGTTCAAGAGTTATTCACAGAAACATGGTTCTGAACTTTGCTGCCAGCCGCGAAAGCGAAAATAACCAAGATCGAGCGTCTAGGATTTACTTGTCAATAGCTCGCCTGGGAAACATCCAGAGAAGTCACAGACAGTGCTTCTATACTAACTGCCAGGCGCTGAGACGAATGCCGCCAAGATCGAGCGTCTAAGACTTACGGTTCAAGAATTAGCCTCAGAAACAGTGGTTCTGAACATGCTGCCAATAGCTCGCCTGGTAAACATCCAGAGAAGTCCAAGATAGTGTTTTTTAGACTGGCTGCCACGAGCTGAAACGAATGCAGCCAAGAGCGAGCGTCTGTGACTTACGGTTCAAGAGTTATTCACAGAAACATGGTTCTGAACTTTGCTGCCAGCCGCGAAAGCGAAAATAACCAAGATCGAGCGTCTAGGATTTACTTGTCAATAGCTCGCCTGGGAAACATCCAGAGAAGTCAAAGACAGTGCTTCTATACTAATTGCCAGGCGCTGAGACGAATGCCGCCAAGATCTAGCATCTATGACTTACGGTTCAAGAATTAGCCTCAGAAACAGTGGGAAACAGTGCTTCTATACTAATTGCCAGGCGCTGAGACGAATGCCGCCAAGATCGAGCGTCTATGACTTACGGTTCAAGAATTAGCCTCAGAAACAGTGGTTCTGAACATGCTGCCAATAGCTCGTCTGGGAAACATCCAGAGAAGTCCAAGATAGTGTTTTTTAGACTGGCTGCCACGAGCTGAAACGAATGCAGCCAAGAGCGAGCGTCTGTGACTTACGGTTCAAGAGTTATTCACAGAAACATGGTTCTGAACTTTGCTGCCAGCCGCGAAAGCGAAAATAACCAAGATCGAGCGTCTAGGATTTACTTGTCAATAGCTCGCCTGGGAAACATCCAGAGAAGTCAAAGACAGTGCTTCTATACTAATTGCCAGGCGCTGAGACGAATGCCGCCAAGATCTAGCGTCTATGACTTACGGTTCAAGAATTAGCCTCAGAAACAGTGGGAAACAGTGCTTCTATACTAATTGCCAGGCGCTGATACGAATGCCGCCAAGATCGAGCGTCTATGACTTACGGTTCAAGAATTAACCTCAGAAACAGTGGTTCTGAACATGCTGCCAATAGCTCGTCTGGGAAACATCCAGAGAAGTCCAAGATAGTGTTTTTTAGACTGGCTGCCACGAGCTGAAACGAATGCAGCCAAGAGCGAGCGTTTGTGACTTACGGTTCAAGAGTTATTCACAGAAACATGGTTCTGAACTTTGCTGCCAGCCGCGAAAGCGAAAATAACCAAGATCGAGCGTCTAGGATTTACTTGTCAATAGCTCGCCTGGGAAACATCCAGAGAAGTCAAAGACAGTGCTTCTATACTAATTGCCAGGCGCTGAGACGAATGCCGCCAAGATCTAGCGTCTATGACTTACGGTTCAAGAATTAGCCTCAGAAACAGTGGGAAACAGTGCTTCTATACTAATTGCCAGGCGCTGAGACGAATGCCGCCAAGATCGAGCGTCTATGACTTACGGTTCAAGAATTAGCCTCAGAAACAGTGGTTCTGAACATGCTGCCAATAGCTCGCCTGGGAAACATCCAGAGAAGTCCAAGATAGTGTTTTTTAGACTGGCTGCCACGAGCTGAAACGAATGCAGCCAAGAGCGAGCGTCTGTGACTTACGGTTCAAGAGTTATTCACAGAAACATGGTTCTGAACTTTGCTGCCAGCCGCGAAAGCGAAAATAACCAAGATCGAGCGTCTAGGATTTACTTGTCAATAGCTCGCCTGGGAAACATCCAGAGAAGTCAAAGACAGTGCTTCTATACTAATTGCCAGGCGCTGAGACGAATGCAGCCAAGATCTAGCGTCTATGACTTACGGTTCAAGAATTAGCCTCAGAAACAGTGGGAAACAGTGCTTCTATACTAATTGCCAGGCGCTGAGACGAATGCCGCCAAGATCGAGCGTCTATGACTTACGGTTCAAGAATTAGCCTCAGAAACAGTGGTTCTGAACATGCTGCCAATAGCTCGCCTGGGAAACATCCAGAGAAGTCCAAGATAGTGTTTTTTAGACTGGCTGCCACGAGCTGAAACGAATGCAGCCAAGAGCGAGCGTCTGTGACTTACGGTCCAAGAGTTATTCACAGAAACATGGTTCTGAACTTTGCTGCCAGCCGCGAAAGCGAAAATAACCAAGATCGAGCGTCTAGGATTTACTTGTCAATAGCTCGCCTGGGAAACATCCAGAGAAGTCAAAGACAGTCTTCTATACTAATTGCCAGGCGCTGAGACGAATGCCGCCAAGATCTAGCGTCTATGACTTACGGTTCAAGAATTAGCCTCAGAAACAGTGGGAAACAGTGCTTCTATACTAATTGCCAGGCGCTGAGACGAATGCCGCCAAGATCGAGCGTCTATGACTTACGGTTCAAGAATTAGCCTCAGAAACAGTGGTTCTGAACATGCTGCCAATTGCTCGCCTGGGAAACATCCAGAGAAGTACAAGATAGTGTTTTTTAGACTGGCTGCCACGAGCTGAAACGAATGCAGCCAAGAGCGAGCGTCTGTGACTTACGGTTCAAGAGTTATTCACAGAAACATGGTTCTGAACTTTGCTGCCAGCCGCGAAAGCGAAAATAACCAAGATCGAGCGTCTAGGATTTACTTGTCAATAGCTCGCCTGGGAAACATCCAGAGAAGTCAAAGACAGTGCTTCTATACTAACTGCCAGGCGCTGAGACGAATGCCGCCAAGATCGAGCGTCTAAGACTTACGGTTCAAGAATTAGCCTCAGAAAAAGTGGTTCTGAACATGCTGCCAATAGCTCGCCTGGTAAACATCCAGAGAAGTCCAAGATAGTGTTTTTTAGACGGGCTGCCACGAGCTGAAACGAATGCAGCCGAGAGCGAGCGTCTGTGACTTACGGTTCAAGAGTTATTCACAGAAACATGGTTCTGAACTTTGCTGCCAGCCGCGAAAGCGAAAATAACCAAGATCGAGCGTCTAGGATTTACTTGTCAATAGCTCGCCTGGGATACATCCAGAGAAGTCAAAGACAGTGCTTCTATACTAATTGCCAGGCGCTGAGACGAATGCCGCCAAGATCTAGCGTCTATGACTTACGGTTCAAGAGTTAGCCTCAGAAACAGTGGGAAACAGTGCTTCTATACTAATTGCCAGGCGCTGAGACGAATTCCGCCAAGATCGAGCGTCTATGACTTACGGTTCAAGAATTAGCCTCAGAAACAGTGGTTCTGAACATGCTGCCAATAGCTCGCCTGGGAAACATCCAGAGAAGTCCAAGATAGTGTTTTTTAGACTGGCTGCCACGAGCTGAAACAAATGCAGCCAAGAGCGAGCGTCTGTGACTTACGGTTCAAGAGTTATTCACAGAAACATGGTTCTGAACTTTGCTGCCAGCCGCGAAAGCGAAAATAACCAAGATCGAGCGTCTAGGATTTACTTGTCAATAGCTCGCCTGGGAAACATCCAGAGAAGTCAAAGACAGTGCTTCTATACTAATTGCCAGGCGCTGAGACGAATGCCGCCAAGATCTAGCGTCTATGACTTACGGTTCAAGAATTAGCCTCAGAAACAGTGGGAAACAGTGCTTCTATACTAATTGCCAGGCGCTGAGACGAATGCCGCCAAGATCGAGCGTCTATGACTTACGGTTCGAGAATTAGCCTCAGAAACAGTGGTTCTGAACATGCTGCCAATAGCTCGTCTGGGAAACATCCAGAGAAGTCCAAGATAGTGTTTTTTAGACTGGCTGCCACGAGCTGAAACGAATGCAGCCAAGAGCGAGCGTCTGTGACTTACGGTTCAAGAGTTATTCACAGAAACATGGTTCTGAACTTTGCTGCCAGCCGCGAAAGCGAAAATAACCAAGATCGAGCGTCTAGGATTTACTTGTCAATAGCTCGCCTGGGAAACATCCAGAGAAGTCAAAGACAGTGCTTCTATACTAATTGCCAGGCGCTGAGACGAATGCCGCCAAGATCTAGCGTCTATGACTTACGGTTCAAGAATTAGCCTCAGAAACAGTGGGAAACAGTGCTTCTATACTAATTGCCAGGCGCTGAGACGAATGCCGCCAAGATCTAGCGTCTATGACTTACGGTTCAAGAATTAGCCTCAGAAACAGTGGTTCTGAACATGCTGCCTATAGCTCGCCTGGGAAACATCCAGAGAAGTCCAAGATAGTGTTTTTTAGACTGGCTGCCACGAGCTGAAACGAATGCAGCCAAGAGCGAGCGTCTGTGACTTACGGTTCAAGAGTTATTCACAGAAACATGGTTCTGAACTTTGCTGCCAGCCGCGAAAGCGAAAATAACCAAGATCGAGCGTCTAGGATTTACTTGTCAATAGCTCGCCTGGGAAACATCCAGAGAAGTCAAAGACAGTCTTCTATACTAATTGCCAGGCGCTGAGACGAATGCCGCCAAGATCTAGCGTCTATGACTTACGGTTCAAGAATTAGCCTCAGAAACAGTGGGAAACAGTGCTTCTATACTAATTGCCAGGCGCTGAGACGAATGCCGCCAAGATCGAGCGTCTATGACTTACGGTTCAAGAATTAGCCTCAGAAACAGTGGTTCTGAACATGCTGCCAATTGCTCGCCTGGGAAACATCCAGAGAAGTACAAGATAGTGTTTTTTAGACTGGCTGCCACGAGCTGAAACGAATGCAGCCAAGAGCGAGCGTCTGTGACTTACGGTTCAAGAGTTATTCACAGAAACATGGTTCTGAACTTTGCTGCCAGCCGCGAAAGCGAAAATAACCAAGATCGAGCGTCTAGGATTTACTTGTCAATAGCTCGCCTGGGAAACATCCAGAGAAGTCAAAGACAGTGCTTCTATACTAACTGCCAGGCGCTGAGACGAATGCCGCCAAGATCGAGCGTCTAAGACTTACGGTTCAAGAATTAGCCTCAGAAACAGTGGTTCTGAACATGCTGCCAATAGCTCGACTGGTAAACATCCAGAGAAGTCCAAGATAGTGTTTTTTAGACGGGTTGCCACGAGCTGAAACGAATGCAGCCGAGAGCGAGCGTCTGTGACTTACGGTTCAAGAGTTATTCACAGAAACATGGTTCTGAACTTTGCTGCCAGCCGCGAAAGCGAAAATAACCAAGATCGCGCGTCTAGGATTTACTTGTCAATAGCTCGCCTGGGATACATCCAGAGAAGTCAAAGACAGTGCTTCTATACTAATTGCCAGGCGCTGAGACGAATGCCGCCAAGATCTAGCGTCTATGACTTACGGTTCAAGAATTAGCCTCAGAAACAGTGGGAAACAGTGCTTCTATACTAATTGCCAGGCGCTGAGACGAATTCCGCCAAGATCGAGCGTCTATGACTTACGGTTCAAGAATTAGCCTCAGAAACAGTGGTTCTGAACATGCTGCCAATAGCTCGCCTGGGAAACATCCAGAGAAGTCCAAGATAGTGTTTTTTTAGACTGGCTGCCACGAGCTGAAACGAATGCAGCCAAGAGCGAGCGTCTGTGACTTACGGTTCAAGAGTTATTCACAGAAACATGGTTCTGAACTTTGCTGCCAGCCGCGAAAGCGAAAATAACCAAGATCGAGCGTCTAGGATTTACTTGTCAATAGCTCGCCTGGGAAACATCCAGAGAAGTCAAAGACAGTGCTTCTATACTAATTGCCAGGCGCTGAGACGAATGCCGCCAAGATCTAGCGTCTATGACTTACGGTTCAAGAATTAGCCTCAGAAACAGTGGTTCTGAACATGCTGCCTATAGCTCGCCTGGGAAACATCCAGAGAAGTCCAAGATAGTGTTTTTTAGACTGGCTGCCACGAGCTGAAACGAATGCAGCCAAGAGCGAGCGTCTGTGACTTACGGTTCAAGAGTTATTCACAGAAACATGGTTCTGAACTTTGCTGCCAGCCGCGAAAGCGAAAATAACCAAGATCGAGCGTCTAGGATTTACTTGTCAATAGCTCGCCTGGGAAACATCCAGAGAAGTCAAAGACAGTCTTCTATACTAATTGCCAGGCGCTGAGACGAATGCCGCCAAGATCGAGCGTCTAAGACTTACGGTTCAAGAATTAGCCTCAGAAACAGTGGTTCTGAACATGCTGCGAATAGCTCGCCTGGTAAACATCCAGAGAAGTCCAAGATAGTGTTTTTTAGACGGGCTGCCACGAGCTGAAACGAATGCAGCCGAGAGCGAGCGTCTGTGACTTACGGTTCAAGAGTTATTCACAGAAACATGGTTCTGAACTTTGCTGCCAGCCGCGAAAGCGAAAATAACCAAGATCGAGCGTCTAGGATTTACTTGTCAATAGCTCGCCTGGGAAACATCCAGAGAAGTCAAAGACAGTCTTCTATACTAATTGCCAGGCGCTGAGACGAATGCCGCCAAGATCTAGCGTCTATGACTTACGGTTCAAGAATTAGCCTCAGAAACAGTGGGAAACAGTGCTTCTATACTAATTGCCAGGCGCTGAGACGAATGCCGCCAAGATCGAGCGTCTATGACTTACGGTTCAAGAATTAGCCTCAGAAACAGTGGTTCTGAACATGCTGCCAATTGCTCGCCTGGGAAACATCCAGAGAAGTACAAGATAGTGTTTTTTAGACTGGCTGCCACGAGCTGAAACGAATGCAGCCAAGAGCGAGCGTCTGTGACTTACGGTTCAAGAGTTATTCACAGAAACATGGTTCTGAACTTTGCTGCCAGCCGCGAAAGCGAAAATAACCAAGATCGAGCGTCTAGGATTTACTTGTCAATAGCTCGCCTGGGAAACATCCAGAGAAGTCAAAGACAGTGCTTCTATACTAACTGCCAGGCGCTGAGACGAATGCCGCCAAGATCGAGCGTCTAAGACTTACGGTTCAAGAATTAGCCTCAGAAACAGTGGTTCTGAACATGCTGCCAATAGCTCGACTGGTAAACATCCAGAGAAGTCCAAGATAATGTTTTTTAGACGGGCTGCCACGAGCTGAAACGAATGCAGCCGAGAGCGAGCGTCTGTGACTTACGGTTCAAGAGTTATTCACAGAAACATGGTTCTGAACTTTGCTGCCAGCCGCGAAAGCGAAAATAACCAAGATCGAGCGTCTAGGATTTACTTGTCAATAGCTCGCCTGGGATACATCCAGAGAAGTCAAAGACAGTGCTTCTATACTAATTGCCAGGCGCTGAGACGAATGCCGCCAAGATCTAGCGTCTATGACTTACGGTTCAAGAATTAGCCTCAGAAACAGTGGGAAACAGTGCTTCTATACTAATTGCCAGGCGCTGAGACGAATTCCGCCAAGATCGAGCGTCTATGACTTACGGTTCAAGAATTAGCCTCAGAAACAGTGGTTCTGAACATGCTGCCAATAGCTCGCCTGGGAAACATCCAGAGAAGTCCAAGATAGTGTTTTTTAGACTGGCTGCCACGAGCTGAAACGAATGCAGCCAAGAGCGAGCGTCTGTGACTTACGGTTCAAGAGTTATTCACAGAAACATGGTTCTGAACTTTGCTGCCAGCCGCGAAAGCGAAAATAACCAAGATCGAGCGTCTAGGATTTACTTGTCAATAGCTCGCCTGGGAAACATCCAGAGAAGTCAAAGACAGTGCTTCTATACTAATTGCCAGGCGCTGAGACGAATGCCGCCAAGATCTAGCGTCTATGACTTACGGTTCAAGAATTAGCCTCAGAAACAGTGGGAAACAGTGCTTCTATACTAATTGCCAGGCGCTGAGACGAATGCCGCCAAGATCGAGCGTCTATGACTTACGGTTCAAGAATTAGCCTCAGAAACAGTGGTTCTGAACATGCTGCCAATAGCTCGTCTGGGAAACATCCAGAGAAGTCCAAGATAGTGTTTTTTAGACTGGCTGCCACGAGCTGAAACGAATGCAGCCAAGAGCGAGCGTCTGTGACTTACGGTTCAAGAGTTATTCACAGAAACATGGTTCTGAACTTTGCTGCCAGCCGCGAAAGCGAAAATAACCAAGATCGAGCGTCTAGGATTTACTTGTCAATAGCTCGCCTGGGAAATATCCAGAGAAGTCAAAGACAGTGCTTCTATACTAATTGCCAGGCGCTGAGACGAATGCCGCCAAGATCTAGCGTCTATGACTTACGGTTCAAGAATTAGCCTCAGAAACAGTGGTTCTGAACATGCTGCCAATAGCTCGTCTGGGAAACATCCAGAGAAGTCCAAGATAGTGTTTTTTAGACTGGCTGCCACGAGCTGAAACGAATGCAGCCAAGAGCGAGCGTCTGTGACTTACGGTTCAAGAGTTATTCACAGAAACATGGTTCTGAACTTTGCTGCCAGCCGCGAAAGCGAAAATAACCAAGATCGAGCGTCTAGGATTTACTTGTCAATAGCTCGCCTGGGAAACATCCAGAGAAGTCAAAGACAGTGCTTCTATACTAATTGCCAGGCGCTGAGACGAATGCCGCCAAGATCTAGCGTCTATGACTTACGGTTCAAGAATTAGCCTCAGAAACAGTGGGAAACAGTGCTTCTATACTAATTGCCAGGCGCTGAGACGAATGCCGCCAAGATCTAGCGTCTATGACTTACGGTTCAAGAATTAGCCTCAGAAACAGTGGTTCTGAACATGCTGCCTATAGCTCGCCTGGGAAACATCCAGAGAAGTCCAAGATAGTGTTTTTTAGACTGGCTGCCACGAGCTGAAACGAATGCAGCCAAGAGCGAGCGTCTGTGACTTACGGTTCAAGAGTTATTCACAGAAACATGGTTCTGAACTTTGCTGCCAGCCGCGAAAGCGAAAATAACCAAGATCGAGCGTCTAGGATTTACTTGTCAATAGCTCGCCTGGGAAACATCCAGAGAAGTCAAAGACAGTCTTCTATACTAATTGCCAGGCGCTGAGACGAATGCCGCCAAGATCGAGCGTCTAAGACTTACGGTTCAAGAATTAGCCTCAGAAACAGTGGTTCTGAACATGCTGCGAATAGCTCGCCTGGTAAACATCCAGAGAAGTCCAAGATAGTGTTTTTTAGACGGGCTGCCACGAGCTGAAACGAATGCAGCCGAGAGCGAGCGTCTGTGACTTACGGTTCAAGAGTTATTCACAGAAACATGGTTCTGAACTTTGCTGCCAGCCGCGAAAGCGAAAATAACCAAGATCGAGCGTCTAGGATTTACTTGTCAATAGCTCGCCTGGGATACATCCAGAGAAGTCAAAGACAGTGCTTCTATACTAATTGCCAGGCGCTGAAACGAATGCCGCCAAGATCTAGCGTCTATGACTTACGGTTCAAGAATTAGCCTCAGAAACAGTGGGAAACAGTGCTTCTATACTAATTGCCAGGCGCTGAGACGAATTCCGCCAAGATCGAGCGTCTATGACTTACGGTTCAAGAATTAGCCTCAGAAACAGTGGTTCTGAACATGCTGCCAATAGCTCGCCTGGGAAACATCCAGAGAAGTCCAAGATAGTGTTTTTTAGACTGGCTGCCACGAGCTGAAACGAATGCAGCCAAGAGCGAGCGTCTGTGACTTACGGTTCAAGAGTTATTCACAGAAACATGGTTCTGAACTTTGCTGCCAGCCGCGAAAGCGAAAATAACCAAGATTGAGCGTCTAGGATTTACTTGTCAATAGCTCGCCTGGGAAACATCCAGAGAAGTCAAAGACAGTGCTTCTATACTAATTGCCAGGCGCTGAGACGAATGCCGCCAAGATCTAGCGTCTATGACTTACGGTTCAAGAATTAGCCTCAGAAACAGTGGGAAACAGTGCTTCTATACTAATTGCCAGGCGCTGAGACGAATGCCGCCAAGATCGAGCGTCTATGACTTACGGTTCAAGAATTAGCCTCAGAAACAGTGGTTCTGAACATGCTGCCAATAGCTCCTCTGGGAAACATCCAGAGAAGTCCAAGATAGTGTTTTTTAGACTGGCTGCCACGAGCTGAAACGAATGCAGCCAAGAGCGAGCGTCTGTGACTTACGGTTCAAGAGTTATTCACAGAAACATGGTTCTGAACTTTGCTGCCAGCCGCGAAAGCGAAAATAACCAAGATCGAGCGTCTAGGATTTACTTGTCAATAGCTCGCCTGGGAAACATCCAGAGAAGTCAAAGACAGTGCTTCTATACTAATTGCCAGGCGCTGAGACGAATGCCGCCAAGATCTAGCGTCTATGACTTACGGTTCAAGAATTAGCCTCAGAAACAGTGGGAAACAGTGCTTCTATACTAATTGCCAGGCGCTGAGACGAATGCCGCCAAGATCTAGCGTCTATGACTTACGGTTCAAGAATTAGCCTCAGAAACAGTGGTTCTGAACATGCTGCCTATAGCTCGCCTGGGAAACATCCAGAGAAGTCCAAGATAGTGTTTTTTAGACTGGCTGCCACGAGCTGAAACGAATGCAGCCAAGAGCGAGCGTCTGTGACTTACGGTTCAAAAGTTATTCACAGAAACATGGTTCTGAACTTTGCTGCCAGCCGCGAAAGCGAAAATAACCAAGATCGAGCGTCTAGGATTTACTTGTCAATAGCTCGCCTGGGAAACATCCAGAGAAGTCAAAGACAGTGCTTCTATACTAACTGCCAGGCGCTGAGACGAATGCCGCCAAGATCGAGCGTCTAAGACTTACGGTTCAAGAATTAGCCTCAGAAAAAGTGGTTCTGAACATGCTGCCAATAGCTCGCCTGGTAAACATCCAGAGAAGTCCAAGATAGTGTTTTTTAGACGGGCTGCCACGAGCTGAAACGAATGCAGCCGAGAGCGAGCGTCTGTGACTTACGGTTCAAGAGTTATTCACAGAAACATGGTTCTGAACTTTGCTGCCAGCCGCGAAAGCGAAAATAACCAAGATCGAGCGTCTAGGATTTACTTGTCAATAGCTCGCCTGGGATACATCCAGAGAAGTCAAAGACAGTGCTTCTATACTAATTGCCAGGCGCTGAGACGAATGCCGCCAAGATCTAGCGTCTATGACTTACGGTTCAAGAGTTAGCCTCAGAAACAGTGGGAAACAGTGCTTCTATACTAATTGCCAGGCGCTGAGACGAATTCCGCCAAGATCGAGCGTCTATGACTTACGGTTCAAGAATTAGCCTCAGAAACAGTGGTTCTGAACATGCTGCCAATAGCTCGCCTGGGAAACATCCAGAGAAGTCCAAGATAGTGTTTTTTAGACTGGCTGCCACGAGCTGAAACAAATGCAGCCAAGAGCGAGCGTCTGTGACTTACGGTTCAAGAGTTATTCACAGAAACATGGTTCTGAACTTTGCTGCCAGCCGCGAAAGCGAAAATAACCAAGATCGAGCGTCTAGGATTTACTTGTCAATAGCTCGCCTGGGAAACATCCAGAGAAGTCAAAGACAGTGCTTCTATACTAATTGCCAGGCGCTGAGACGAATGCCGCCAAGATCTAGCGTCTATGACTTACGGTTCAAGAATTAGCCTCAGAAACAGTGGGAAACAGTGCTTCTATACTAATTGCCAGGCGCTGAGACGAATGCCGCCAAGATCGAGCGTCTATGACTTACGGTTCGAGAATTAGCCTCAGAAACAGTGGTTCTGAACATGCTGCCAATAGCTCGTCTGGGAAACATCCAGAGAAGTCCAAGATAGTGTTTTTTAGACTGGCTGCCACGAGCTGAAACGAATGCAGCCAAGAGCGAGCGTCTGTGACTTACGGTTCAAGAGTTATTCACAGAAACATGGTTCTGAACTTTGCTGCCAGCCGCGAAAGCGAAAATAACCAAGATCGAGCGTCTAGGATTTACTTGTCAATAGCTCGCCTGGGAAACATCCAGAGAAGTCAAAGACAGTCTTCTATACTAATTGCCAGGCGCTGAGACGAATGCCGCCAAGATCTAGCGTCTATGACTTACGGTTCAAGAATTAGCCTCAGAAACAGTGGGAAACAGTGCTTCTATACTAATTGCCAGGCGCTGAGACGAATGCCGCCAAGATCGAGCGTCTATGACTTACGGTTCAAGAATTAGCCTCAGAAACAGTGGTTCTGAACATGCTGCCAATTGCTCGCCTGGGAAACATCCAGAGAAGTACAAGATAGTGTTTTTTAGACTGGCTGCCACGAGCTGAAACGAATGCAGCCAAGAGCGAGCGTCTGTGACTTACGGTTCAAGAGTTATTCACAGAAACATGGTTCTGAACTTTGCTGCCAGCCGCGAAAGCGAAAATAACCAAGATCGAGCGTCTAGGATTTACTTGTCAATAGCTCGCCTGGGAAACATCCAGAGAAGTCAAAGACAGTGCTTCTATACTAACTGCCAGGCGCTGAGACGAATGCCGCCAAGATCGAGCGTCTAAGACTTACGGTTCAAGAATTAGCCTCAGAAACAGTGGTTCTGAACATGCTGCCAATAGCTCGACTGGTAAACATCCAGAGAAGTCCAAGATAGTGTTTTTTAGACGGGTTGCCACGAGCTGAAACGAATGCAGCCGAGAGCGAGCGTCTGTGACTTACGGTTCAAGAGTTATTCACAGAAACATGGTTCTGAACTTTGCTGCCAGCCGCGAAAGCGAAAATAACCAAGATCGCGCGTCTAGGATTTACTTGTCAATAGCTCGCCTGGGATACATCCAGAGAAGTCAAAGACAGTGCTTCTATACTAATTGCCAGGCGCTGAGACGAATGCCGCCAAGATCTAGCGTCTATGACTTACGGTTCAAGAATTAGCCTCAGAAACAGTGGGAAACAGTGCTTCTATACTAATTGCCAGGCGCTGAGACGAATTCCGCCAAGATCGAGCGTCTATGACTTACGGTTCAAGAATTAGCCTCAGAAACAGTGGTTCTGAACATGCTGCCAATAGCTCGCCTGGGAAACATCCAGAGAAGTCCAAGATAGTGTTTTTTAGACTGGCTGCCACGAGCTGAAACGAATGCAGCCAAGAGCGAGCGTCTGTGACTTACGGTTCAAGAGTTATTCACAGAAACATGGTTCTGAACTTTGCTGCCAGCCGCGAAAGCGAAAATAACCAAGATCGAGCGTCTAGGATTTACTTGTCAATAGCTCGCCTGGGAAACATCCAGAGAAGTCAAAGACAGTGCTTCTATACTAATTGCCAGGCGCTGAGACGAATGCGCCAAGATCTAGCGTCTATGACTTACGGTTCAAGAATTAGCCTCAGAAACAGTGGTTCTGAACATGCTGCCTATAGCTCGCCTGGGAAACATCCAGAGAAGTCCAAGATAGTGTTTTTTAGACTGGCTGCCACGAGCTGAAACGAATGCAGCCAAGAGCGAGCGTCTGTGACTTACGGTTCAAGAGTTATTCACAGAAACATGGTTCTGAACTTTGCTGCCAGCCGCGAAAGCGAAAATAACCAAGATCGAGCGTCTAGGATTTTACTTGTCAATAGCTCGCCTGGGAAACATCCAGAGAAGTCAAAGACAGTGCTTCTATACTAATTGCCAGGCGCTGAGACGAATGCCGCCAAGATCTAGCGTCTATGACTTACGGTTCAAGAATTAGCCTCAGAAACAGTGGGAAACAGTGCTTCTATACTAATTGCCAGGCGCTGAGACGAATGCCGCCAAGAGCGAGCGTCTATGACTTACGGTTCAAGAATTAGCCTCAGAAACAGTGGTTCTGAACATGCTGCCAATAGCTCCTCTGGGAAACATCCAGAGAAGTCCAAGATAGTGTTTTTAGACTGGCTGCCACGAGCTGAAACGAATGCAGCCAAGAGCGAGCGTCTGTGACTTACGGTTCAAGAGTTATTCACAGAAACATGGTTCTGAACTTTGCTGCCAGCCGCGAAAGCGAAAATAACCAAGATCGAGCGTCTAGGATTTACTTGTCAATAGCTCGCCTGGGAAACATCCAGAGAAGTCAAAGACAGTGCTTCTATACTAATTGCCAGGCGCTGAGACGAATGCCGCCAAGATCTAGCGTCTATGACTTACGGTTCAAGAATTAGCCTCAGAAACAGTGGGAAACAGTGCTTCTATACTAATTGCCAGGCGCTGAGACGAATGCCGCCAAGATCTAGCGTCTATGACTTACGGTTCAAGAATTAGCCTCAGAAACAGTGGTTCTGAACATGCTGCCTATAGCTCGCCTGGGAAACATCCAGAGAAGTCCAAGATAGTGTTTTTTAGACTGGCTGCCACGAGCTGAAACGAATGCAGCCAAGAGCGAGCGTCTGTGACTTACGGTTCAAAAGTTATTCACAGAAACATGGTTCTGAACTTTGCTGCCAGCCGCGAAAGCGAAAATAACCAAGATCGAGCGTCTAGGATTTACTTGTCAATAGCTCGCCTGGGAAACATCCAGAGAAGTCAAAGACAGTGCTTCTATACTAACTGCCAGGCGCTGAGACGAATGCCGCCAAGATCGAGCGTCTAAGACTTACGGTTCAAGAATTAGCCTCAGAAAAAGTGGTTCTGAACATGCTGCCAATAGCTCGCCTGGTAAACATCCAGAGAAGTCCAAGATAGTGTTTTTTAGACGGGCTGCCACGAGCTGAAACGAATGCAGCCGAGAGCGAGCGTCTGTGACTTACGGTTCAAGAGTTATTCACAGAAACATGGTTCTGAACTTTGCTGCCAGCCGCGAAAGCGAAAATAACCAAGATCGAGCGTCTAGGATTTACTTGTCAATAGCTCGCCTGGGATACATCCAGAGAAGTCAAAGACAGTGCTTCTATACTAATTGCCAGGCGCTGAGACGAATGCCGCCAAGATCTAGCGTCTATGACTTACGGTTCAAGAGTTAGCCTCAGAAACAGTGGGAAACAGTGCTTCTATACTAATTGCCAGGCGCTGAGACGAATTCCGCCAAGATCGAGCGTCTATGACTTACGGTTCAAGAATTAGCCTCAGAAACAGTGGTTCTGAACATGCTGCCAATAGCTCGCCTGGGAAACATCCAGAGAAGTCCAAGATAGTGTTTTTTAGACTGGCTGCCACGAGCTGAAACAAATGCAGCCAAGAGCGAGCGTCTGTGACTTACGGTTCAAGAGTTATTCACAGAAACATGGTTCTGAACTTTGCTGCCAGCCGCGAAAGCGAAAATAACCAAGATCGAGCGTCTAGGATTTACTTGTCAATAGCTCGCCTGGGAAACATCCAGAGAAGTCAAAGACAGTGCTTCTATACTAATTGCCAGGCGCTGAGACGAATGCCGCCAAGATCTAGCGTCTATGACTTACGGTTCAAGAATTAGCCTCAGAAACAGTGGGAAACAGTGCTTCTATACTAATTGCCAGGCGCTGAGACGAATGCCGCCAAGATCGAGCGTCTATGACTTACGGTTCGAGAATTAGCCTCAGAAACAGTGGTTCTGAACATGCTGCCAATAGCTCGTCTGGGAAACATCCAGAGAAGTCCAAGATAGTGTTTTTTAGACTGGCTGCCACGAGCTGAAACGAATGCAGCCAAGAGCGAGCGTCTGTGACTTACGGTTCAAGAGTTATTCACAGAAACATGGTTCTGAACTTTGCTGCCAGCCGCGAAAGCGAAAATAACCAAGATCGAGCGTCTAGGATTTACTTGTCAATAGCTCGCCTGGGAAACATCCAGAGAAGTCAAAGACAGTGCTTCTATACTAATTGCCAGGCGCTGAGACGAATGCCGCCAAGATCTAGCGTCTATGACTTACGGTTCAAGAATTAGCCTCAGAAACAGTGGGAAACAGTGCTTCTATACTAATTGCCAGGCGCTGAGACGAATGCCGCCAAGATCTAGCGTCTATGACTTACGGTTCAAGAATTAGCCTCAGAAACAGTGGTTCTGAACATGCTGCCTATAGCTCGCCTGGGAAACATCCAGAGAAGTCCAAGATAGTGTTTTTTAGACTGGCTGCCACGAGCTGAAACGAATGCAGCCAAGAGCGAGCGTCTGTGACTTACGGTTCAAGAGTTATTCACAGAAACATGGTTCTGAACTTTGCTGCCAGCCGCGAAAGCGAAAATAACCAAGATCGAGCGTCTAGGATTTACTTGTCAATAGCTCGCCTGGGAAACATCCAGAGAAGTCAAAGACAGTCTTCTATACTAATTGCCAGGCGCTGAGACGAATGCCGCCAAGATCTAGCGTCTATGACTTACGGTTCAAGAATTAGCCTCAGAAACAGTGGGAAACAGTGCTTCTATACTAATTGCCAGGCGCTGAGACGAATGCCGCCAAGATCGAGCGTCTATGACTTACGGTTCAAGAATTAGCCTCAGAAACAGTGGTTCTGAACATGCTGCCAATTGCTCGCCTGGGAAACATCCAGAGAAGTACAAGATAGTGTTTTTTAGACTGGCTGCCACGAGCTGAAACGAATGCAGCCAAGAGCGAGCGTCTGTGACTTACGGTTCAAGAGTTATTCACAGAAACATGGTTCTGAACTTTGCTGCCAGCCGCGAAAGCGAAAATAACCAAGATCGAGCGTCTAGGATTTACTTGTCAATAGCTCGCCTGGGAAACATCCAGAGAAGTCAAAGACAGTGCTTCTATACTAACTGCCAGGCGCTGAGACGAATGCCGCCAAGATCGAGCGTCTAAGACTTACGGTTCAAGAATTAGCCTCAGAAACAGTGGTTCTGAACATGCTGCCAATAGCTCGACTGGTAAACATCCAGAGAAGTCCAAGATAGTGTTTTTTAGACGGGTTGCCACGAGCTGAAACGAATGCAGCCGAGAGCGAGCGTCTGTGACTTACGGTTCAAGAGTTATTCACAGAAACATGGTTCTGAACTTTGCTGCCAGCCGCGAAAGCGAAAATAACCAAGATCGCGCGTCTAGGATTTACTTGTCAATAGCTCGCCTGGGATACATCCAGAGAAGTCAAAGACAGTGCTTCTATACTAATTGCCAGGCGCTGAGACGAATGCCGCCAAGATCTAGCGTCTATGACTTACGGTTCAAGAATTAGCCTCAGAAACAGTGGGAAACAGTGCTTCTATACTAATTGCCAGGCGCTGAGACGAATTCCGCCAAGATCGAGCGTCTATGACTTACGGTTCAAGAATTAGCCTCAGAAACAGTGGTTCTGAACATGCTGCCAATAGCTCGCCTGGGAAACATCCAGAGAAGTCCAAGATAGTGTTTTTTAGACTGGCTGCCACGAGCTGAAACGAATGCAGCCAAGAGCGAGCGTCTGTGACTTACGGTTCAAGAGTTATTCACAGAAACATGGTTCTGAACTTTGCTGCCAGCCGCGAAAGCGAAAATAACCAAGATCGAGCGTCTAGGATTTACTTGTCAATAGCTCGCCTGGGAAACATCCAGAGAAGTCAAAGACAGTGCTTCTATACTAATTGCCAGGCGCTGAGACGAATGCCGCCAAGATCTAGCGTCTATGACTTACGGTTCAAGAATTAGCCTCAGAAACAGTGGTTCTGAACATGCTGCCTATAGCTCGCCTGGGAAACATCCAGAGAAGTCCAAGATAGTGTTTTTTAGACTGGCTGCCACGAGCTGAAACGAATGCAGCCAAGAGCGAGCGTCTGTGACTTACGGTTCAAGAGTTATTCACAGAAACATGGTTCTGAACTTTGCTGCCAGCCGCGAAAGCGAAAATAACCAAGATCGAGCGTCTAGGATTTACTTGTCAATAGCTCGCCTGGGAAACATCCAGAGAAGTCAAAGACAGTCTTCTATACTAATTGCCAGGCGCTGAGACGAATGCCGCCAAGATCGAGCGTCTAAGACTTACGGTTCAAGAATTAGCCTCAGAAACAGTGGTTCTGAACATGCTGCGAATAGCTCGCCTGGTAAACATCCAGAGAAGTCCAAGATAGTGTTTTTTAGACGTGCTGCCACGAGCTGAAACGAATGCAGCCGAGAGCGAGCGTCTGTGACTTACGGTTCAAGAGTTATTCACAGAAACATGGTTCTGAACTTTGCTGCCAGCCGCGAAAGCGAAAATAACCAAGATCGAGCGTCTAGGATTTACTTGTCAATAGCTCGCCTGGGAAACATCCAGAGAAGTCAAAGACAGTCTTCTATACTAATTGCCAGGCGCTGAGACGAATGCCGCCAAGATCTAGCGTCTATGACTTACGGTTCAAGAATTAGCCTCAGAAACAGTGGGAAACAGTGCTTCTATACTAATTGCCAGGCGCTGAGACGAATGCCGCCAAGATCGAGCGTCTATGACTTACGGTTCAAGAATTAGCCTCAGAAACAGTGGTTCTGAACATGCTGCCAATTGCTCGCCTGGGAAACATCCAGAGAAGTACAAGATAGTGTTTTTTAGACTGGCTGCCACGAGCTGAAACGAATGCAGCCAAGAGCGAGCGTCTGTGACTTACGGTTCAAGAGTTATTCACAGAAACATGGTTCTGAACTTTGCTGCCAGCCGCGAAAGCGAAAATAACCAAGATCGAGCGTCTAGGATTTACTTGTCAATAGCTCGCCTGGGAAACATCCAGAGAAGTCAAAGACAGTGCTTCTATACTAACTGCCAGGCGCTGAGACGAATGCCGCCAAGATCGAGCGTCTAAGACTTACGGTTCAAGAATTAGCCTCAGAAACAGTGGTTCTGAACATGCTGCCAATAGCTCGACTGGTAAACATCCAGAGAAGTCCAAGATAATGTTTTTTAGACGGGCTGCCACGAGCTGAAACGAATGCAGCCGAGAGCGAGCGTCTGTGACTTACGGTTCAAGAGTTATTCACAGAAACATGGTTCTGAACTTTGCTGCCAGCCGCGAAAGCGAAAATAACCAAGATCGAGCGTCTAGGATTTACTTGTCAATAGCTCGCCTGGGATACATCCAGAGAAGTCAAAGACAGTGCTTCTATACTAATTGCCAGGCGCTGAGACGAATGCCGCCAAGATCTAGCGTCTATGACTTACGGTTCAAGAATTAGCCTCAGAAACAGTGGGAAACAGTGCTTCTATACTAATTGCCAGGCGCTGAGACGAATTCCGCCAAGATCGAGCGTCTATGACTTACGGTTCAAGAATTAGCCTCAGAAACAGTGGTTCTGAACATGCTGCCAATAGCTCGCCTGGGAAACATCCAGAGAAGTCCAAGATAGTGTTTTTTAGACTGGCTGCCACGAGCTGAAACGAATGCAGCCAAGAGCGAGCGTCTGTGACTTACGGTTCAAGAGTTATTCACAGAAACATGGTTCTGAACTTTGCTGCCAGCCGCGAAAGCGAAAATAACCAAGATCGAGCGTCTAGGATTTACTTGTCAATAGCTCGCCTGGGAAACATCCAGAGAAGTCAAAGACAGTGCTTCTATACTAATTGCCAGGCGCTGAGACGAATGCCGCCAAGATCTAGCGTCTATGACTTACGGTTCAAGAATTAGCCTCAGAAACAGTGGGAAACAGTGCTTCTATACTAATTGCCAGGCGCTGAGACGAATGCCGCCAAGATCGAGCGTCTATGACTTACGGTTCAAGAATTAGCCTCAGAAACAGTGGTTCTGAACATGCTGCCAATAGCTCGTCTGGGAAACATCCAGAGAAGTCCAAGATAGTGTTTTTTAGACTGGCTGCCACGAGCTGAAACGAATGCAGCCAAGAGCGAGCGTCTGTGACTTACGGTTCAAGAGTTATTCACAGAAACATGGTTCTGAACTTTGCTGCCAGCCGCGAAAGCGAAAATAACCAAGATCGAGCGTCTAGGATTTACTTGTCAATAGCTCGCCTGGGAAATATCCAGAGAAGTCAAAGACAGTGCTTCTATACTAATTGCCAGGCGCTGAGACGAATGCCGCCAAGATCTAGCGTCTATGACTTACGGTTCAAGAATTAGCCTCAGAAACAGTGGTTCTGAACATGCTGCCAATAGCTCGTCTGGGAAACATCCAGAGAAGTCCAAGATAGTGTTTTTTAGACTGGCTGCCACGAGCTGAAACGAATGCAGCCAAGAGCGAGCGTCTGTGACTTACGGTTCAAGAGTTATTCACAGAAACATGGTTCTGAACTTTGCTGCCAGCCGCGAAAGCGAAAATAACCAAGATCGAGCGTCTAGGATTTACTTGTCAATAGCTCGCCTGGGAAACATCCAGAGAAGTCAAAGACAGTGCTTCTATACTAATTGCCAGGCGCTGAGACGAATGCCGCCAAGATCTAGCGTTTATGACTTACGGTTCAAGAATTAGCCTCAGAAACAGTGGGAAACAGTGCTTCTATACTAATTGCCAGGCGCTGAGACGAATGCCGCCAAGATCTAGCGTCTATGACTTACGGTTCAAGAATTAGCCTCAGAAACAGTGGTTCTGAACATGCTGCGAATAGCTCGCCTGGTAAACATCCAGAGAAGTCCAAGATAGTGTTTTTTAGACGGGCTGCCACGAGCTGAAACGAATGCAGCCGAGAGCGAGCGTCTGTGACTTACGGTTCAAGAGTTATTCACAGAAACATGGTTCTGAACTTTGCTGCCAGCCGCGAAAGCGAAAATAACCAAGATCGAGCGTCTAGGATTTACTTGTCAATAGCTCGCCTGGGATACATCCAGAGAAGTCAAAGACAGTGCTTCTATACTAATTGCCAGGCGCTGAAACGAATGCCGCCAAGATCTAGCGTCTATGACTTACGGTTCAAGAATTAGCCTCAGAAACAGTGGGAAACAGTGCTTCTATACTAATTGCCAGGCGCTGAGACGAATTCCGCCAAGATCGAGCGTCTATGACTTACGGTTCAAGAATTAGCCTCAGAAACAGTGGTTCTGAACATGCTGCCAATAGCTCGCCTGGGAAACATCCAGAGAAGTCCAAGATAGTGTTTTTTAGACTGGCTGCCACGAGCTGAAACGAATGCAGCCAAGAGCGAGCGTCTGTGACTTACGGTTCAAGAGTTATTCACAGAAACATGGTTCTGAACTTTGCTGCCAGCCGCGAAAGCGAAAATAACCAAGATTGAGCGTCTAGGATTTACTTGTCAATAGCTCGCCTGGGAAACATCCAGAGAAGTCAAAGACAGTGCTTCTATACTAATTGCCAGGCGCTGAGACGAATGCCGCCAAGATCTAGCGTCTATGACTTACGGTTCAAGAATTAGCCTCAGAAACAGTGGGAAACAGTGCTTCTATACTAATTGCCAGGCGCTGAGACGAATGCCGCCAAGATCGAGCGTCTATGACTTACGGTTCAAGAATTAGCCTCAGAAACAGTGGTTCTGAACATGCTGCCAATAGCTCCTCTGGGAAACATCCAGAGAAGTCCAAGATAGTGTTTTTTAGACTGGCTGCCACGAGCTGAAACGAATGCAGCCAAGAGCGAGCGTCTGTGACTTACGGTTCAAGAGTTATTCACAGAAACATGGTTCTGAACTTTGCTGCCAGCCGCGAAAGCGAAAATAACCAAGATCGAGCGTCTAGGATTTACTTGTCAATAGCTCGCCTGGGAAACATCCAGAGAAGTCAAAGACAGTGCTTCTATACTAATTGCCAGGCGCTGAGACGAATGCCGCCAAGATCTAGCGTCTATGACTTACGGTTCAAGAATTAGCCTCAGAAACAGTGGGAAACAGTGCTTCTATACTAATTGCCAGGCGCTGAGACGAATGCCGCCAAGATCTAGCGTCTATGACTTACGGTTCAAGAATTAGCCTCAGAAACAGTGGTTCTGAACATGCTGCCTATAGCTCGCCTGGGAAACATCCAGAGAAGTCCAAGATAGTGTTTTTTAGACTGGCTGCCACGAGCTGAAACGAATGCAGCCAAGAGCGAGCGTCTGTGACTTACGGTTCAAGAGTTATTCACAGAAACATGGTTCTGAACTTTGCTGCCAGCCGCGAAAGCGAAAATAACCAAGATCGAGCGTCTAGGATTTACTTGTCAATAGCTCGCCTGGGAAACATCCAGAGAAGTCAAAGACAGTCTTCTATACTAATTGCCAGGCGCTGAGATGAATGCCGCCAAGATCTAGCGTCTATGACTTACGGTTCAAGAATTAGCCTCAGAAACAGTGGGAAACAGTGCTTCTATACTAATTGCCAGGCGCTGAGACGAATGCCGCCAAGATCGAGCGTCTATGACTTACGGTTCAAGAATTAGCCTCAGAAACAGTGGTTCTGAACATGCTGCCAATTGCTCGCCTGGGAAACATCCAGAGAAGTACAAGATAGTGTTTTTTAGACTGGCTGCCACGAGCTGAAACGAATGCAGCCAAGAGCGAGCGTCTGTGACTTACGGTTCAAGAGTTATTCACAGAAACATGGTTCTGAACTTTGCTGCCAGCCGCGAAAGCGAAAATAACCAAGATCGAGCGTCTAGGATTTACTTGTCAATAGCTCGCCTGGGAAACATCCAGAGAAGTCAAAGACAGTGCTTCTATACTAACTGCCAGGCGCTGAGACGAATGCCGCCAAGATCGAGCGTCTAAGACTTACGGTTCAAGAATTAGCCTCAGAAACAGTGGGAAACAGTGCTTCTATACTAATTGCCAGGCGCTGAGACGAATTCCGCCAAGATCGAGCGTCTATGACTTACGGTTCAAGAATTAGCCTCAGAAACAGTGGTTCTGAACATGCTGCCAATAGCTCGCCTGGGAAACATCCAGAGAAGTCCAAGATAGTGTTTTTTAGACTGGCTGCCACGAGCTGAAACGAATGCAGCCAAGAGCGAGCGTCTGTGACTTACGGTTCAAGAGTTATTCACAGAAACATGGTTCTGAACTTTGCTGCCAGCCGCGAAAGCGAAAATAACCAAGATCGAGCGTCTAGGATTTACTTGTCAATAGCTCGCCTGGGAAACATCCAGAGAAGTCAAAGACAGTGCTTCTATACTAATTGCCAGGCGCTGAGACGAATGCCGCCAAGATCTAGCGTCTATGACTTACGGTTCAAGAATTAGCCTCAGAAACAGTGGGAAACAGTGCTTCTATACTAATTGCCAGGCGCTGAGACGAATGCCGCCAAGATCGAGCGTCTATGACTTACGGTTCAAGAATTAGCCTCAGAAACAGTGGTTCTGAACATGCTGCCAATTGCTCGCCTGGGAAACATCCAGAGAAGTACAAGATAGTGTTTTTTAGACTGGCTGCCACGAGCTGAAACGAATGCAGCCAAGAGCGAGCGTCTGTGACTTACGGTTCAAGAGTTATTCACAGAAACATGGTTCTGAACTTTGCTGCCAGGCGCGAAAGCGAAAATAACCAAGATCGAGCGTCTAGGATTTACTTGTCAATAGCTCGCCTGGGAAACATCCAGAGAAGTCAAAGACAGTGCTTCTATACTAACTGCCAGGCGCTGAGACGAATGCCGCCAAGATCGAGCGTCTAAGACTTACGGTTCAAGAATTAGCCTCAGAAACAGTGGGAAACAGTGCTTCTATACTAATTGCCAGGCGCTGAGACGAATTCCGCCAAGATCGAGCGTCTATGACTTACGGTTCAAGAATTAGCCTCAGAAACAGTGGTTCTGAACATGCTGCCAATAGCTCGCCTGGGAAACATCCAGAGAAGTCCAAGATAGTGTTTTTTAGACTGGCTGCCACGAGCTGAAACGAATGCAGCCAAGAGCGAGCGTCTGTGACTTACGGTTCAAGAGTTATTCACAGAAACATGGTTCTGAACTTTGCTGCCAGCCGCGAAAGCGAAAATAACCAAGATCGAGCGTCTAGGATTTACTTGTCAATAGCTCGCCTGGGAAACATCCAGAGAAGTCAAAGACAGTGCTTCTATACTAATTGCCAGGCGCTGAGACGAATGCCGCCAAGATCTAGCGTCTATGACTTACGGTTCAAGAATTAGCCTCAGAAACAGTGGGAAACAGTGCTTCTATACTAATTGCCAGGCGCTGAAACGAATGATGCCAAGATCGAGCGTCTATGACTTACGGTTCAAGAATTAGCCTCAGAAACAGTGGTTCTGAACATGCTGCCAATAGCTCGTCTGGGAAACATCCAGAGAAGTCCAAGATAGTGTTTTTTAGACTGGCTGCCACGAGCTGAAACGAATGCAGCCAAGAGCGAGCGTCTGTGACTTACGGTTCAAGAGTTATTCACAGAAACATGGTTCTGAACTTTGCTGCCAGCCGCGAAAGCGAAAATAACCAAGATCGAGCGTCTAGGATTTACTTGTCAATAGCTCGCCTGGGAAACATCCAGAGAAGTCAAAGACAGTGCTTCTATACTAATTGCCAGGCGCTGAGACGAATGCCGCCAAGATCTAGCGTCTATGACTTACGGTTCAAGAATTAGCCTCAGAAACAGTGGGAAACAGTGCTTCTATACTAATTGCCAGGCGCTGAGACGAATGCCGCCAAGATCGAGCGTCTATGACTTACGGTTCGAGAATTAGCCTCAGAAACAGTGGTTCTGAACATGCTGCCAATAGCTCGTCTGGGAAACATCCAGAGAAGTCCAAGATAGTGTTTTTTAGACTGGCTGCCACGAGCTGAAACGAATGCAGCCAAGAGCGAGCGTCTGTGACTTACGGTTCAAGAGTTATTCACAGAAACATGGTTCTGAACTTTGCTGCCAGCCGCGAAAGCGAAAATAACCAAGATCGAGCGTCTAGGATTTACTTGTCAATAGCTCGCCTGGGAAACATCCAGAGAAGTCAAAGACAGTGCTTCTATACTAATTGCCAGGCGCTGAGACGAATGCCGCCAAGATCTAGCGTCTATGACTTACGGTTCAAGAATTAGCCTCAGAAACAGTGGGAAACAGTGCTTCTATACTAATTGCCAGGCGCTGAGACGAATGCCGCCAAGATCTAGCGTCTATGACTTACGGTTCAAGAATTAGCCTCAGAAACAGTGGTTCTGAACATGCTGCCTATAGCTCGCCTGGGAAACATCCAGAGAAGTCCAAGATAGTGTTTTTTAGACTGGCTGCCACGAGCTGAAACGAATGCAGCCAAGAGCGAGCGTCTGTGACTTACGGTTCAAGAGTTATTCACAGAAACATGGTTCTGAACTTTGCTGCCAGCCGCGAAAGCGAAAATAACCAAGATCGAGCGTCTAGGATTTACTTGTCAATAGCTCGCCTGGGAAACATCCAGAGAAGTCAAAGACAGTGCTTCTATACTAACTGCCAGGCGCTGAGACGAATGCCGCCAAGATCGAGCGTCTAAGACTTACGGTTCAAGAATTAGCCTCAGAAACAGTGGGAAACAGTGCTTCTATACTAATTGCCAGGCGCTGAGACGAATTCCGCCAAGATCGAGCGTCTATGACTTACGGTTCAAGAATTAGCCTCAGAAACAGTGGTTCTGAACATGCTGCCAATAGCTCGCCTGGGAAACATCCAGAGAAGTCCAAGATAGTGTTTTTTAGACTGGCTGCCACGAGCTGAAACGAATGCAGCCAAGAGCGAGCGTCTGTGACTTACGGTTCAAGAGTTATTCACAGAAACATGGTTCTGAACTTTGCTGCCAGCCGCGAAAGCGAAAATAACCAAGATCGAGCGTCTAGGATTTACTTGTCAATAGCTCGCCTGGGAAACATCCAGAGAAGTCAAAGACAGTGCTTCTATACTAATTGCCAGGCGCTGAGACGAATGCCGCCAAGATCTAGCGTCTATGACTTACGGTTCAAGAATTAGCCTCAGAAACAGTGGGAAACAGTGCTTCTATACTAATTGCCAGGCGCTGAAACGAATGATGCCAAGATCGAGCGTCTATGACTTACGGTTCAAGAATTAGCCTCAGAAACAGTGGTTCTGAACATGCTGCCAATAGCTCGTCTGGGAAACATCCAGAGAAGTCCAAGATAGTGTTTTTTAGACTGGCTGCCACGAGCTGAAACGAATGCAGCCAAGAGCGAGCGTCTGTGACTTACGGTTCAAGAGTTATTCACAGAAACATGGTTCTGAACTTTGCTGCCAGCCGCGAAAGCGAAAATAACCAAGATCGAGCGTCTAGGATTTACTTGTCAATAGCTCGCCTGGGAAACATCCAGAGAAGTCAAAGACAGTGCTTCTATACTAATTGCCAGGCGCTGAGACGAATGCCGCCAAGATCTAGCGTCTATGACTTACGGTTCAAGAATTAGCCTCAGAAACAGTGGGAAACAGTGCTTCTATACTAATTGCCAGGCGCTGAGACGAATGCCGCCAAGATCGAGCGTCTATGACTTACGGTTCGAGAATTAGCCTCAGAAACAGTGGTTCTGAACATGCTGCCAATAGCTCGTCTGGGAAACATCCAGAGAAGTCCAAGATAGTGTTTTTTAGACTGGCTGCCACGAGCTGAAACGAATGCAGCCAAGAGCGAGCGTCTGTGACTTATGGTTCAAGAGTTATTCACAGAAACATGGTTCTGAACTTTGCTGCCAGCCGCGAAAGCGAAAATAACCAAGATCGAGCGTCTAGGATTTACTTGTCAATAGCTCGCCTGGGAAACATCCAGAGAAGTCAAAGACAGTGCTTCTATACTAATTGCCAGGCGCTGAGACGAATGCCGCCAAGATCTAGCGTCTATGACTTACGGTTCAAGAATTAGCCTCAGAAACAGTGGGAAACAGTGCTTCTATACTAATTGCCAGGCGCTGAGACGAATGCCGCCAAGATCTAGCGTCTATGACTTACGGTTCAAGAATTAGCCTCAGAAACAGTGGTTCTGAACATGCTGCCTATAGCTCGCCTGGGAAACATCCAGAGAAGTCCAAGATAGTGTTTTTTAGACTGGCTGCCACGAGCTGAAACGAATGCAGCCAAGAGCGAGCGTCTGTGACTTACGGTTCAAGAGTTATTCACAGAAACATGGTTCTGAACTTTGCTGCCAGCCGCGAAAGCGAAAATAACCAAGATCGAGCGTCTAGGATTTACTTGTCAATAGCTCGCCTGGGAAACATCCAGAGAAGTCAAAGACAGTCTTCTATACTAATTGCCAGGCGCTGAGACGAATGCCGCCAAGATCTAGCGTCTATGACTTACGGTTCAAGAATTAGCCTCAGAAACAGTGGGAAACAGTGCTTCTATACTAATTGCCAGGCGCTGAGACGAATGCCGCCAAGATCGAGCGTCTATGACTTACGGTTCAAGAATTAGCCTCAGAAACAGTGGTTCTGAACATGCTGCCAATTGCTCGCCTGGGAAACATCCAGAGAAGTACAAGATAGTGTTTTTTAGACTGGCTGCCACGAGCTGAAACGAATGCAGCCAAGAGCGAGCGTCTGTGACTTACGGTTCAAGAGTTATTCACAGAAACATGGTTCTGAACTTTGCTGCCAGCCGCGAAAGCGAAAATAACCAAGATCGAGCGTCTAGGATTTGCTTGTCAATAGCTCGCCTGGGAAACATCCAGAGAAGTCAAAGACAGTGCTTCTATACTAACTGCCAGGCGCTGAGACGAATGCCGCCAAGATCGAGCGTCTAAGACTTACGGTTCAAGAATTAGCCTCAGAAACAGTGGTTCTGAACATGCTGCCAATAGCTCGACTGGGTAAACATCCAGAGAAGTCCAAGATAATGTTTTTTAGACGGGCTGCCACGAGCTGAAACGAATGCAGCCAAGAGCGAGCGTCTGTGACTTACGGTTCAAGAGTTATTCACAGAAACATGGTTCTGAACTTTGCTGCCAGCCGCGAAAGCGAAAATAACCAAGATCGAGCGTCTAGGATTTACTTGTCAATAGCTCGCCTGGGAAACATCCAGAGAAGTCAAAGACAGTGCTTCTATACTAATTGCCAGGCGCTGAGACGAATGCCGCCAAGATCTAGCGTCTATGACTTACGGTTCAAGAATTAGCCTCAGAAACAGTGGGAAACAGTGCTTCTATACTAATTGCCAGGCGCTGAGACGAATGCCGCCAAGATCGAGCGTCTATGACTTACGGTTCAAGAATTAGCCTCAGAAACAGTGGTTCTGAACATGCTGCCAATTGCTCGCCTGGGAAACATCCAGAGAAGTACAAGATAGTGTTTTTTAGACTGGCTGCCACGAGCTGAAACGAATGCAGCCAAGAGCGAGCGTCTGTGACTTACGGTTCAAGAGTTATTCACAGAAACATGGTTCTGAACTTTGCTGCCAGGCGCGAAAGCGAAAATAACCAAGATCGAGCGTCTAGGATTTACTTGTCAATAGCTCGCCTGGGAAACATCCAGAGAAGTCAAAGACAGTGCTTCTATACTAACTGCCAGGCGCTGAGACGAATGCCGCCAAGATCGAGCGTCTAAGACTTACGGTTCAAGAATTAGCCTCAGAAACAGTGGGAAACAGTGCTTCTATACTAATTGCCAGGCGCTGAGACGAATTCCGCCAAGATCGAGCGTCTATGACTTACGGTTCAAGAATTAGCCTCAGAAACAGTGGTTCTGAACATGCTGCCAATAGCTCGCCTGGGAAACATCCAGAGAAGTCCAAGATAGTGTTTTTTAGACTGGCTGCCACGAGCTGAAACGAATGCAGCCAAGAGCGAGCGTCTGTGACTTACGGTTCAAGAGTTATTCACAGAAACATGGTTCTGAACTTTGCTGCCAGCCGCGAAAGCGAAAATAACCAAGATCGAGCGTCTAGGATTTACTTGTCAATAGCTCGCCTGGGAAACATCCAGAGAAGTCAAAGACAGTGCTTCTATACTAATTGCCAGGCGCTGAGACGAATGCCGCCAAGATCTAGCGTCTATGACTTACGGTTCAAGAATTAGCCTCAGAAACAGTGGGAAACAGTGCTTCTATACTAATTGCCAGGCGCTGAAACGAATGATGCCAAGATCGAGCGTCTATGACTTACGGTTCAAGAATTAGCCTCAGAAACAGTGGTTCTGAACATGCTGCCAATAGCTCGCCTGGGAAACATCCAGAGAAGTCCAAGATAGTGTTTTTTAGACTGGCTGCCACGAGCTGAAACGAATGCAGCCAAGAGCGAGCGTCTGTGACTTACGGTTCAAGAGTTATTCACAGAAACATGGTTCTGAACTTTGCTGCCAGCCGCGAAAGCGAAAATAACCAAGATCGAGCGTCTAGGATTTACTTGTCAATAGCTCGCCTGGGAAACATCCAGAGAAGTCAAAGACAGTGCTTCTATACTAATTGCCAGGCGCTGAGACGAATGCCGCCAAGATCTAGCGTCTATGACTTACGGTTCAAGAATTAGCCTCAGAAACAGTGGGAAACAGTGCTTCTATACTAATTGCCAGGCGCTGAGACGAATGCCGCCAAGATCGAGCGTCTATGACTTACGGTTCAAGAATTAGCCTCAGAAACAGTGGTTCTGAACATGCTGCCAATAGCTCGCCTGGGAAACATCCAGAGAAGTCCAAGATAGTGTTTTTTAGACTGGCTGCCACGAGCTGAAACGAATGCAGCCAAGAGCGAGCGTCTGTGACTTACGGTTCAAGAGTTATTCACAGAAACATGGTTCTGAACTTTGCTGCCAGCCGCGAAAGCGAAAATAACCAAGATCGAGCGTCTAGGATTTACTTGTCAATAGCTCGCCTGGGAAACATCCAGAGAAGTCAAAGACAGTGCTTCTATACTAATTGCCAGGCGCTGAGACGAATGCCGCCAAGATCTAGCGTCTATGACTTACGGTTCAAGAATTAGCCTCAGAAACAGTGGGAAACAGTGCTTCTATACTAATTGCCAGGCGCTGAGACGAATGCCGCCAAGATCGAGCGTCTATGACTTACGGTTCAAGAATTAGCCTCAGAAACAGTGGTTCTGAACATGCTGCCAATAGCTCGCCTGGGAAACATCCAGAGAAGTCCAAGATAGTGTTTTTTAGACTGGCTGCCACGAGCTGAAACGAATGCAGCCAAGAGCGAGCGTCTGTGACTTACGGTTCAAGAGTTATTCACAGAAACATGGTTCTGAACTTTGCTGCCAGCCGCGAAAGCGAAAATAACCAAGATCGAGCGTCTAGGATTTACTTGTCAATAGCTCGCCTGGGAAACATCCAGAGAAGTCAAAGACAGTGCTTCTATACTAATTGCCAGGCGCTGAGACGAATGCCGCCAAGATCTAGCGTCTATGACTTACGGTTCAAGAATTAGCCTCAGAAACAGTGGGAAACAGTGCTTCTATACTAATTGCCAGGCGCTGAGACGAATGCCGCCAAGATCGAGCGTCTATGACTTACGGTTCAAGAATTAGCCTCAGAAACAGTGGTTCTGAACATGCTGCCAATAGCTCGCCTGGGAAACATCCAGAGAAGTCCAAGATAGTGTTTTTTAGACTGGCTGCCACGAGCTGAAACGAATGCAGCCAAGAGCGAGCGTCTGTGACTTACGGTTCAAGAGTTATTCACAGAAACATGGTTCTGAACTTTGCTGCCAGCCGCGAAAGCGAAAATAACCAAGATCGAGCGTCTAGGATTTACTTGTCAATAGCTCGCCTGGGAAACATCCAGAGAAGTCAAAGACAGTGCTTCTATACTAATTGCCAGGCGCTGAGACGAATGCCGCCAAGATCTAGCGTCTATGACTTACGGTTCAAGAATTAGCCTCAGAAACAGTGGGAAACAGTGCTTCTATACTAATTGCCAGGCGCTGAGACGAATGACGCCAAGATCGAGCGTCTATGACTTACGGTTCAAGAATTAGCCTCAGAAACAGTGGTTCTGAACATGCTGCCAATAGCTCGCCTGGGAAACATCCAGAGAAGTCCAAGATAGTGTTTTTTAGACTGGCTGCCACGAGCTGAAACGAATGCAGCCAAGAGCGAGCGTCTGTGACTTACGGTTCAAGAGTTATTCACAGAAACATGGTTCTGAACTTTGCTGCCAGCCGCGAAAGCGAAAATAACCAAGATCGAGCGTCTAGGATTTACTTGTCAATAGCTCGCCTGGGAAACATCCAGAGAAGTCAAAGACAGTGCTTCTATACTAATTGCCAGGCGCTGAGACGAATGCCGCCAAGATCTAGCGTCTATGACTTACGGTTCAAGAATTAGCCTCAGAAACAGTGGGAAACAGTGCTTCTATACTAATTGCCAGGCGCTGAGACGAATGCCGCCAAGATCGAGCGTCTATGACTTACGGTTCAAGAATTAGCCTCAGAAACAGTGGTTCTGAACATGCTGCCAATAGCTCGCCTGGGAAACATCCAGAGAAGTCCAAGATAGTGTTTTTTAGACTGGCTGCCACGAGCTGAAACGAATGCAGCCAAGAGCGAGCGTCTGTGACTTACGGTTCAAGAGTTATTCACAGAAACATGGTTCTGAACTTTGCTGCCAGCCGCGAAAGCGAAAATAACCAAGATCGAGCGTCTAGGATTTACTTGTCAATAGCTCGCCTGGGAAACATCCAGAGAAGTCAAAGACAGTGCTTCTATACTAATTGCCAGGCGCTGAGACGAATGCCGCC
>NW_027463998.1:0-101466 GCF_050947455.1 Rhinoderma darwinii
TAATTGCCAGGCGCTGAGATGAATGCCGCCAAGATCGAGCGTCTAAGACTTACGGTTCAAGAATTAGCCTCAGAAACAGTGGGAAACAGTGTTTCTATACTAATTGCCTGGCGCTGAGACGAATGCCGCCGAGATCGAGCGTCTATGACTTACGGTTCAAGAATTAGCCTCAGAAACAGTGGTTCTGAACATGCTGCCAATAGCTCACCTGGGAAACATCCAGAGAAGTCCAAGATAGTGTTTTTTAGACTGGCTGCCACGAGCTGAAACGAATGCAGCCAAGAGCGAGCGTCTATTACTTACGGTTCAAGAGTTATTCACAGAAACATGGTTCAGAACTTTGCTGCCAGCCGCGAAAGCGAAAATAACCAAGATCGAGCGTCTAGGATTTACTTGTCAATAGCTCGCCTGGGAAACATCCAGTGAAGTCAAAGACAGTGCTTCTATACTAATTGCCAGGCGCTGAGACGAATGCCGCCAAGATCGAGCGTCTATGACTTACGGTTCAAGAATTAGCCTCAGAAACAGTGGTTTTGAACATGCTGCCAATAGCTCGCCTGGGAAACATCCAGAGAAGTCCAAGATAGTGTTTTTTAGACTGGCTGCCACGAGCTGAAACGAATGCAACCAAGAGCGAGCGTCTGTGACTTACGGTTCAAGAGTTATTCACAGAAACATGGTTCTGAACTTTGCTGCCAGCCGCGAAAGCGAAAGTAACCAAGATCGAGCGTCTAGGATTTACTTGTCAATAGCTCGCCTGGGAAACATCCAGAGAAGTCAAAGACAGTGCTTCTATACTAATTGCCAGGCGCTGAGACGAATGCCGCCAAGATCAAGCGTCTAAGACTTACGGTTCAAGAATTAGCCTCAGAAACAGTGGGAAACAGTGCTTCTATACTAATTGCCAGGCGCTGAGACGAATGCCGCCAAGATCGAGCGTCTATGACTTACTGTTCAAGAATTAGCCTCAGAAACAGTGGTTTTGAACATGCTGCCAATAGCTCGCCTGGGAAACATCCAGAGAAGTCCAAGATAGTGTTTTTTAGACTGGCTGCCACGAGCTGAAACGAATGCAACCAAGAGCGAGCGTCTGTGACTTACGGTTCAAGAGTTATTCACAGAAACATGGTTCTGAACTTTGCTGCCAGCCGCGAAAGCGAAAGTAACCAAGATCGAGCGTCTAGGATTTACTTGTCAATAGCTCGCCTGGGAAACAGCCAGAGAAGTCAAAGACAGTGCTTCTATACTAATTGCCACGCGCTGAGACGAATGCCGCCAAGATCGAGCGTCTAAGACTTACGGTTCAAGAATTAGCTTCAGAAACAGTGGGAAACAGTGTGTCTATACTAATTGCCAGGCGCTGAGACGAATGCCGCCAAGATCTAGCGTCTATGACTTACGGTTCAAGAATTAGCATCAGAAACAGTGGGAAACAGTGCTTCTATACTAATTGCCATGCGCTGAGACGAATGCCGCCAAGATCGAGCGTCTATGACTTACGGTTCAAGAATTAGCCTCAGAAACATTGGTTCTGAACATGCTGCCAATAGCTCGCCTGGGAAACATCCAGAGAAGTCCAAGATAGTGTTTTTTAGACTGGCTGCCACGAGCTGAAACGAATGCAGCCAAGAGCGAGCGTCTATTACTTACGGTTCAAGAGTTATTCACAGAAACATGGTTCTGAACTTTGCTGCCAGCCGCGAAAGCGAAAATAACCAAGATCGAGCCTCTAGGATTTACTTGTCAATAGCTCGCCTGGGAAACATCCAGTGAAGTCAAAGACAGTGATTCTATACTAATTGCCAGGCGCTGAGACGAATGCCGCCAAGATCGAGCGTCTATGACTTACGGTTCAAGAATTAGCCTCAGAAACAGTGGGAAACAGTGCTTCTATACTAATTTCCAGGCGCTGAGACGAATGCCGCCAAGATCGAGCGTCTATGACTTACGGTTCAAGAATTAGCCTCAGAAACAGTGGTTCTGAACATGCTGCCAATAGCTCGCCTGGGAAACATCCAGAGAAGTCCAAGATAGTGTTTTTTAGACTGGCTGCCACGAGCTGAAACGAATGCAGCCAAGAGCGAGCGTCTGTGACTTACGGTTCAAGAGTTATTCACAGAAACATGGTTCTGAACTTTGCTGCCAGCCGCGAAAGCGAAAATAACCAAGATCGAGCGTCTAGGATTTACTTGTCAATAGCTCGCCTGCGAAACATCCAGAGAAGTCAAAGACAGTGCTTCTATAC
Source organism: Rhinoderma darwinii (assembly GCF_050947455.1). Taxonomy (NCBI): domain Eukaryota; kingdom Metazoa; phylum Chordata; class Amphibia; order Anura; family Rhinodermatidae; genus Rhinoderma; species Rhinoderma darwinii. Next base: position 2,246 of record NW_027463998.1, read on the forward strand.
TAATTGCCAGGCGCTGAGATGAATGCCGCCAAGATCGAGCGTCTAAGACTTACGGTTCAAGAATTAGCCTCAGAAACAGTGGGAAACAGTGTTTCTATACTAATTGCCAGGCGCTGAGACGAATGCCGCCAAGATCGAGCGTCTATGACTTACGGTTCAAGAATTAGCCTCAGAAACAGTGGTTCTGAACATGCTGCCAATAGCTCACCTGGGAAACATCCAGAGAAGTCCAAGATAGTGTTTTTTAGACTGGCTGCCACGAGCTGAAACGAATGCAGCCAAGAGCGAGCGTCTGTCACTTACGGTTCAAGATTTATTCACAGAAACATGGTTCTGAACTTTGCTGCCAGCCGCGAAAGCGAAAGTAACCAAGATCGAGCGTCTAGGATTTACTTGTCAATAGCTCGCCTGGGAAACATCCAGATAAGTCAAAGACAGTGCTTCTATACTAATTGCCAGGCGCTGAGACGAATGCCGCCAAGATCAAGCGTCTAAGACTTACGGTTCAAGAATTAGCCTCAGAAACAGTGGGAAACAGTGCTTCTATACTAATTGCCAGGCGCTGAGACGAATGCCGCCAAGATCGAGCGTCTATGACTTACGGTTCAAGAATTAGCCTCAGAAACAGTGGTTTTGAACATGCTGCCAATAGCTCGCCTGGGAAACATCCAGAGAAGTCCAAGATAGTGTTTTTTAGACTGGCTGCCACGAGCTGAAACCAATGCAACCAAGAGCGAGCGTCTGTGACTTACGGTTCAAGAGTTATTCACAGAAACATGGTTCTGAACTTTGCTGCCAGCCGCGAAAGCGAAAATAACCAAGATCGAGCGTCTAGGATTTACTTGTCAATAGCTCGCCTGCGAAACATCCAGAGAAGTCAAAGACAGTGCTTCTATACTAATTGCCAGGCGCTGAGATGAATGCCGCCAAGATCGAGCGTCTAAGACTTACGGTTCAAGAATTAGCCTCAGAAACAGTGGGAAACAGTGTTTCTATACTAATTGCCAGGCGCTGAGACGAATGCCGCCAAGATCGAGCGTCTATGACTTACGGTTCAAGAATTAGCCTCAGAAACAGTGGTTCTGAACATGCTGCCAATAGCTCACCTGGGAAAGATCCAGAGAAGTCCAAGATAGTGTTTTTTAGACTGGCTGCCACGAGCTGAAACGAATGCAGCCAAGAGCGAGCGTCTGTCACTTACGGTTCAAGATTTATTCACAGAAACATGGTTCTGAACTTTGCTGCCAGCCGCGAAAGCGAAAGTAACCAAGATCGAGCGTCTAGGATTTACTTGTCAATAGCTCGCCTGGGAAACATCCAGATAAGTCAAAGACAGTGCTTCTATACTAATTGCCAGGCGCTGAGACGAATGCCGCCAAGATCAAGCGTCTAAGACTTACGGTTCAAGAATTAGCCTCAGAAACAGTGGGAAACAGTGCTTCTATACTAATTGCCAGGCGCTGAGACGAATGCCGCCAAGATCGAGCGTCTATGACTTACGGTTCAAGAATTAGCCTCAGAAACAGTGGTTTTGAAAATGCTGCCAATAGCTCGCCTGGGAAACATCCAGAGAAGTCCAAGATAGTGTTTTTTAGACTGGCTGCCACGAGCTGAAACGAATGCAACCAAGAGCGAGCGTCTGTGACTTACGGTTCAAGAGTTATTCACAGAAACATGGTTCTGAACTTTGCTGCCAGCCGCGAAAGCGAAAGTAACCAAGATCGAGCGTCTAGGATTTACTTGTCAATAGCTCGCCTGAGAAACATCCAGAGAAGTCAAAGACAGTGCTTCTATACTAATTGCCAGGCGCTGAGACGAATGCCGCCAAGATCGAGCGTCTAAGACTTACGGTTCTAGAATTAGCCTCAGAAACAGTGGGAAACAGTGTTTCTATACTAATTGCCAGGCGCTGAGACGAATGCCGCCAAGATCAAGCGTCAAAGACTTACGGTTCAAGAATTAGCCTCAGAAACAGTGGGAAACAGTGCTTTTATACTAATTGCCAGGCGCTGAGACGAATGCCGCCAAGATCGAGCGTCTATGACTTACGGTTCAAGAATTAGCCTCAGAAACAGTGGTTCTAAACATGCTGCCAATAGCTCGCCTGGGAAACATCCAGAGAAGTCCAAAATAGTGTTTTTTAGACTGGCTGCCACGAGCTGAAACCAATGCAACCAAGAGCGAGCGTCTGTGACTTACGGTTCAAGAGTTATTCACAGAAACATGGTTCTGAACTTTGCTGCCAGCCGCGAAAGCGAAAGTAACCAAGATCGAGCATCTAGGATTTACTTGTCAATAGCTCGCCTGGGAAACATCCAGAGAAGTCAAAGACAGTGCTTCTATACTAATTGCCAGGCGCTGAGACGAATGCCGCCAAGATCGAGCGTCTAAGACTTACGGTTCAAGAATTAGCCTCAGAAACAGTGGGAAACAGTGTTTCTATACTAATTGCCAGGCGCTGAGACGAATGCCGCCAAGATCAAGCGTCAAAGACTTACGGTTCAAGAATTAGCCTCAGAAACAGTGGGAAACAGTGCTTTTATACTAATTGCCAGGCGCTGAGACGAATGCCGCCAAGATCGAGCGTCTATGACTTACGGTTCAAGAATTAGCCTCAGAAACAGTGGTTCTAAACATGCTGCCAATAGCTCGCCTGGGAAACATCCAGAGAAGTCCAAGATAGTGTTTTTTAGACTGGCTGCCACGAGCTGAAACGAATGCAACCAAGAGCGAGCGTCTGTGACTTACGGTTAAAGAGTTATTCACAGAAACATGGTTCTGAACTATGCTGCCAGCCGCGAAAGCGAAAGTAACCAAGATCGAGCGTCTAGGATTTACTTGTCAATAGCTCGCCTGGGAAACATCCAGAGAAGTCAAAGACAGTGCTTCTATACTAATTGCCAGGCGCTGAGACGAATGCCGCCAAGATCGAGCGTCTAAGACTTACGGTTCAAGAATTAGCCTCAGAAACAGTGGGAAACAGTGTTTCTATACTAATTGCCAGGCGCTGAGACGAATGCCGCCAAGATCAAGCGTCAAAGACTTACGGTTCAAGAATTAGCCTCAGAAACAGTGGGAAACAGTGCTTTTATACTAATTGCCAGGCGCTGAGACGAATGCCGCCAAGATCGAGCGTCTATGACTTACGGTTCAAGAATTAGCCTCAGAAACAGTGGTTCTGAACATGCTGCCAATAGCTCGCCTGGGAAACATCCAGAGAAGTCCAAGATAGTGTTTTTTTAGACTGGCTGCCACGAGCTGAAACGAATGCAGCCAAGAGCGAGCGTCTGTGACTTACGGTTCAAGAGTTATTCACAGAAACATGGTTCTGAACTTTGCTGCCAGCCGCGAAAGCAAAAGTAACCAAGATCGAGCGTCTAGGATTTACTTGTCAATAGCTCGCCTGGGAAACATCCAGAGAAGTCAAAGACAGTGCTTCTACACTAATTGCCAGGCGCTGAGACGAATGCCGCCAAGATCAAGCGTCTAAGACTTACGGTTCAAGAATTAGCCTCAGAAACAGTGGGAAACAGTGTTTCTATACTAATTGCCAGGCGCTGAGACGAATGCCGCCAAGATCAAGCGTCAAAGACTTACGGTTCAAGAATTAGCCTCAGAAACAGTGGGAAACAGTGCTTTTATACTAATTGCCAGGCGCTGAGACGAATGCCGCCAAGATCGAGCGTCTATGACTTACGGTTCAAGAATTAGCCTCAGAAACAGTGGTTCTGAACATGCTGCCAATAGCTCGCCTGGGAAACATCCAGAGAAGTCCAAGATAGTGTTTTTTTTAGACTGGCTGCCACGAGCTGAAACGAATGCAGCCAAGAGCGAGCGTCTGTGACTTACGGTTCAAGAGTTATTCACAGAAACATGGTTCTGAACTTTGCTGCCAGCCGCGAAAGCGAAAGTAACCAAGATCGAGCGTCTAAGACTTACGGTTCAAGAACTAGCCTCAGAAACAGTGGGAAACAGTGCTTCTATACTAATTGCCAGGCGCTGAGACGAATGCCGCCAAGATCGAGCGTCTATGACTTACGGTTCAAGAATTAGCCTCAGAAACAGTGGTTTTGAACATGCTGCCAATAGCTCGCCTGGGAAACATCCAGAGAAGTCCAAGATAGTGTTTTTTAGACTGGCTGCCACGAGCTGAAACGAATGCAACCAAGAGCGAGCGTCTGTGACTTACGGTTCAAGAGTTATTCACAGAAACATGGTTCTGAACTTTGCTGCCAGCCGCGAAAGCGAAAGTAACCAAGATCGAGCGTCTAGGATTTACTTGTCAATAGCTCGCCTGGGAAACATCCAGAGAAGTCAAAGACAGTGCTTCTATACTAATTGCCAGGCGCTGAGACGAATGCCGCCAAGATCGAGCGTCTAAGACTTACGGTTCAAGAATTAGCCTCAGAAACAGTGGGAAACAGTGTTTCTATACTAATTGCCAGGCGCTGAGACGAATGCCGCCAAGATCAAGCGTCAAAGACTTACGGTTCAAGAATTAGCCTCAGAAACAGTGGGAAACAGTGCTTTTATACTAATTGCCAGGCGCTGAGACGAATGCCGCCAAGATCGAGCGTCTATGACTTACGGTTCAAGAATTAGCCTCAGAAACAGTGGTTCTGAACATGCTGCCAATAGCTCGCCTGGGAAACATCCAGAGAAGTCCAAGATAGTGTTTTTTTAGACTGGCTGCCACGAGCTGAAACGAATGCAGCCAAGAGCGAGCGTCTGTGACTTACGGTTCAAGAGTTATTCACAGAAACATGGTTCTGAACTTTGCTGCCAGCCGCGAAAGCGAAAATAACCAAGATCGAGCGTCTAGGATTTACTTGTCAATAGCTCGCCTGGGAAACATCCAGAGAAGTCAAAGACAGTGCTTCTATACTAATTGCCAGGCGCTGAGATGAATGCCGCCAAGATCGAGCGTCTAAGACTTACGGTTCAAGAATTAGCCTCAGAAACAGTGGGAAACAGTGTTTCTATACTAATTGCCAGGCGCTGAGACGAATGCCGCCAAGATCGAGCGTCTATGACTTACGGTTCAAGAATTAGCCTCAGAAACAGTGGTTCTGAACATGCTGCCAATAGCTCACCTGGGAAAGATCCAGAGAAGTCCAAGATAGTGTTTTTTAGACTGGCTGCCACGAGCTGAAACGAATGCAGCCAAGAGCGAGCGTCTGTCACTTACGGTTCAAGATTTATTCACAGAAACATGGTTCTGAACTTTGCTGCCAGCCGCGAAAGCGAAAGTAACCAAGATCGAGCGTCTAGGATTTACTTGTCAATAGCTCGCCTGGGAAACATCCAGATAAGTCAAAGACAGTGCTTCTATACTAATTGCCAGGCGCTGAGACGAATGCCGCCAAGATCAAGCGTCTAAGACTTACGGTTCAAGAATTAGCCTCAGAAACAGTGGGAAACAGTGCTTCTATACTAATTGCCAGGCGCTGAGACGAATGCCGCCAAGATCGAGCGTCTATGACTTACGGTTCAAGAATTAGCCTCAGAAACAGTGGTTTTGAAAATGCTGCCAATAGCTCGCCTGGGAAACATCCAGAGAAGTCCAAGATAGTGTTTTTTTAGACTGGCTGCCACGAGCTGAAACGAATGCAACCAAGAGCGAGCGTCTGTGACTTACGGTTCAAGAGTTATTCACAGAAACATGGTTCTGAACTTTGCTGCCAGCCGCGAAAGCGAAAGTAACCAAGATCGAGCGTCTAGGATTTACTTGTCAATAGCTCGCCTGAGAAACATCCAGAGAAGTCAAAGACAGTGCTTCTATACTAATTGCCAGGCGCTGAGACGAATGCCGCCAAGATCGAGCGTCTAAGACTTACGGTTCTAGAATTAGCCTCAGAAACAGTGGGAAACAGTGTTTCTATACTAATTGCCAGGCGCTGAGACGAATGCCGCCAAGATCAAGCGTCAAAGACTTACGGTTCAAGAATTAGCCTCAGAAACAGTGGGAAACAGTGCTTTTATACTAATTGCCAGGCGCTGAGACGAATGCCGCCAAGATCGAGCGTCTATGACTTACGGTTCAAGAATTAGCCTCAGAAACAGTGGTTCTAAACATGCTGCCAATAGCTCGCCTGGGAAACATCCAGAGAAGTCCAAAATAGTGTTTTTTAGACTGGCTGCCACGAGCTGAAACCAATGCAACCAAGAGCGAGCGTCTGTGACTTACGGTTCAAGAGTTATTCACAGAAACATGGTTCTGAACTTTGCTGCCAGCCGCGAAAGCGAAAGTAACCAAGATCGAGCATCTAGGATTTACTTGTCAATAGCTCGCCTGGGAAACATCCAGAGAAGTCAAAGACAGTGCTTCTATACTAATTGCCAGGCGCTGAGACGAATGCCGCCAAGATCGAGCGTCTAAGACTTACGGTTCAAGAATTAGCCTCAGAAACAGTGGGAAACAGTGTTTCTATACTAATTGCCAGGCGCTGAGACGAATGCCGCCAAGATCAAGCGTCAAAGACTTACGGTTCAAGAATTAGCCTCAGAAACAGTGGGAAACAGTGCTTTTATACTAATTGCCAGGCGCTGAGACGAATGCCGCCAAGATCGAGCGTCTATGACTTACGGTTCAAGAATTAGCCTCAGAAACAGTGGTTCTAAACATGCTGCCAATAGCTCGCCTGGGAAACATCCAGAGAAGTCCAAGATAGTGTTTTTTAGACTGGCTGCCACGAGCTGAAACGAATGCAACCAAGAGCGAGCGTCTGTGACTTACGGTTAAAGAGTTATTCACAGAAACATGGTTCTGAACTTTGCTGCCAGCCGCGAAAGCGAAAGTAACCAAGATCGAGCGTCTAGGATTTACTTGTCAATAGCTCGCCTGGGAAACATCCAGAGAAGTCAAAGACAGTGCTTCTATACTAATTGCCAGGCGCTGAGACGAATGCCGCCAAGATCGAGCGTCTAAGACTTACGGTTCAAGAATTAGCCTCAGAAACAGTGGGAAACAGTGTTTCTATACTAATTGCCAGGCGCTGAGACGAATGCCGCCAAGATCAAGCGTCAAAGACTTACGGTTCAAGAATTAGCCTCAGAAACAGTGGGAAACAGTGCTTTTATACTAATTGCCAGGCGCTGAGACGAATGCCGCCAAGATCGAGCGTCTATGACTTACGGTTCAAGAATTAGCCTCAGAAACAGTGGTTCTGAACATGCTGCCAATAGCTCGCCTGGGAAACATCCAGAGAAGTCCAAGATAGTGTTTTTTTAGACTGGCTGCCATGAGCTGAAACGAATGCAGCCAAGAGCGAGCGTCTGTGACTTACGGTTCAAGAGTTATTCACAGAAACATGGTTCTGAACTTTGCTGCCAGCCGCGAAAGCAAAAGTAACCAAGATCGAGCGTCTAGGATTTACTTGTCAATAGCTCGCCTGGGAAACATCCAGAGAAGTCAAAGACAGTGCTTCTACACTAATTGCCAGGCGCTGAGACGAATGCCGCCAAGATCAAGCGTCTAAGACTTACGGTTCAAGAATTAGCCTCAGAAACAGTGGGAAACAGTGTTTCTATACTAATTGCCAGGCGCTGAGACGAATGCCGCCAAGATCAAGCGTCAAAGACTTACGGTTCAAGAATTAGCCTCAGAAACAGTGGGAAACAGTGCTTTTATACTAATTGCCAGGCGCTGAGACGAATGCCGCCAAGATCGAGCGTCTATGACTTACGGTTCAAGAATTAGCCTCAGAAACAGTGGTTCTGAACATGCTGCCAATAGCTCGCCTGGGAAACATCCAGAGAAGTCCAAGATAGTGTTTTTTTTAGACTGGCTGCCACGAGCTGAAACGAATGCAGCCAAGAGCGAGCGTCTGTGACTTACGGTTCAAGAGTTATTCACAGAAACATGGTTCTGAACTTTGCTGCCAGCCGCGAAAGCGAAAGTAACCAAGATCGAGCGTCTAAGACTTACGGTTCAAGAACTAGCCTCAGAAACAGTGGGAAACAGTGCTTCTATACTAATTGCCAGGCGCTGAGACGAATGCCGCCAAGATCGAGCGTCTATGACTTACGGTTCAAGAATTAGCCTCAGAAACAGTGGTTTTGAACATGCTGCCAATAGCTCGCCTGGGAAACATCCAGAGAAGTCCAAGATAGTGTTTTTTAGACTGGCTGCCACGAGCTGAAACGAATGCAACCAAGAGCGAGCGTCTGTGACTTACGGTTCAAGAGTTATTCACAGAAACATGGTTCTGAACTTTGCTGCCAGCCGCGAAAGCGAAAGTAACCAAGATCGAGCGTCTAGGATTTACTTGTCAATAGCTCGCCTGGGAAACATCCAGAGAAGTCAAAGACAGTGCTTCTATACTAATTGCCAGGCGCTGAGACGAATGCCGCCAAGATCGAGCGTCTAAGACTTACGGTTCAAGAATTAGCCTCAGAAACAGTGGGAAACAGTGTTTCTATACTAATTGCCAGGCGCTGAGACGAATGCCGCCAAGATCAAGCGTCAAAGACTTACGGTTCAAGAATTAGCCTCAGAAACAGTGGGAAACAGTGCTTTTATACTAATTGCCAGGCGCTGAGACGAATGCCGCCAAGATCGAGCGTCTATGACTTACGGTTCAAGAATTAGCCTCAGAAACAGTGGTTCTGAACATGCTGCCAATAGCTCGCCTGGGAAACATCCAGAGAAGTCCAAGATAGTGTTTTTTTTAGACTGGCTGCCACGAGCTGAAACGAATGCAGCCAAGAGCGAGCGTCTGTGACTTACGGTTCAAGAGTTATTCACAGAAACATGGTTCTGAACTTTGCTGCCAGCCGCGAAAGCAAAAGTAACCAAGATCGAGCGTCTAGGATTTACTTGTCAATAGCTCGCCTGGGAAACATCCAGAGAAGTCAAAGACAGTGCTTCTACACTAATTGCCAGGCGCTGAGACGAATGCCGCCAAGATCAAGCGTCTAAGACTTACGATTCAAGAATTAGCCTCAGAAACAGTGGGAAACAGTGATTCTATACTAATTGCCAGGCGCTTAGACGAATGCCGCCAAGATCGAGCGTCTATGACTTACGGTGCAAGAATTAGCCTCAGAAACAGTGGTTCTGAACATGCTGCCAATAGCTCGCCTGGGAAACATCCAGAGAAGTCCAAGATAATGTTTTTTAGACTGGCTGCCACGAGCTGAAACGAATGCAACCAAGAGCGAGCGTCTGTGACTTACGGTTCAAGAGTTATTCACAGAAACATGGTTCTGAACTTTGCTGCCAGCCGCGAAAGCGAAAATAACCAAGATCGAGCGTCTAGGATTTACTTGTCAATAGCTCGCCTGGGAAACATCCAGAGAAGTCAAAGACAGTGCTTCTATACTATTTGCCAGGCGCTGAGACGAATGCCGCCAAGATCGAGCGTCTAAGACTTACGGTTCAAGAATTAGCCTCAGAAACAGTGGGAAACAGTGTTTCTATACTAATTGACAGGCGCTGAGGCGAATGCCGCCAAGATCAAGCGTCAAAGACTTACGGTTCAAGAATTAGCCTCAGAAACAGTGGGAAACAGTGCTTTTATACTAATTGCCAGGCGCTGAGACGAATGCCGCCAAAATCGAGCGTCTATGACTTACGGTTCAAGAATTAGCCTCAGAAACAGTGGTTCTGAACATGCTGCCAATAGCTCACCTGGGAAACATCCAGAGAAGTCCAAGATAGTGTTTTTTAGACTGGCTGCCACGAGCTGAAACGAATGCAGCCAAGAGCGAGCGTCTGTCACTTACGGTTCAAGATTTATTCACAGAAACATGGTTCTGAACTTTGCTGCCAGCCGCGAAAGCGAAAGTAACCAAGATCGAGGTCTAAGACTTACGGTTCAAGAATTAGCCTCAGAAACAGTGGGAAACAGTGCTTCTATACTAATTGCCAGGCGCTGAGACGAATGCCGCCAAGATCGAGCGTCTATGACTTACGGTTCAAGAATTAGCCTCAGAAACAGTGGTTTTGAACATGCTGCCAATAGCTCGCCTGGGAAACATCCAGAGAAGTCCAAGATAGTGTTTTTTAGACTGGCTGCCACGAGCTGAAACGAATGCAACCAAGAGCGAGCGTCTGTGACTTACGGTTCAAGAGTTATTCACAGAAACATGGTTCTGAACTTTGCTGCCAGCCGCGAAAGCGAAAGTAACCAAGATCGAGCGTCTAGGATTTACTTGTCAATAGCTCGCCTGGGAAACATCCAGAGAAGTCAAAGACAGTGCTTCTATACTAATTGCCAGGCGCTGAGACGAATGCCGCCAAGATCGAGCGTCTATGACTTACGGTTCAAGAATTAGCCTCAGAAACAGTGGTTTTGAACATGCTGCCAATAGCTCGCCTGGAAAACATCCAGAGAAGTCCAAGATAGTGTTTTTTAGACTGGCTGCCACGAGCTGAAACGAATGCAACCAAGAGCGAGCGTCTGTGACTTACGGTTCAAGAGTTATTCACAGAAACATGGTTCTGAACTTTGCTGCCAGCCGCGAAAGCGAAAGTAACCAAGATCGAGCGTCTAGGATTTACTTGTCAATAGCTCGCCTGGGAAACATCCAGAGAAGTCAAAGACAGTGCTTCTATACTAATTGCCAGGCGCTGAGACGAATGCCGCCAAGATCGAGCGTCTAAGACTTACGGTTCAAGAATTAGCCTCAGAAACAGTGGGAAACAGTGTTTCTATACTAATTGCCAGGCGCTGAGACGAATGCCGCCAAGATCAAGCGTCAAAGACTTACGGTTCAAGAATTAGCCTCAGAAACAGTGGGAAACAGTGCTTTTATACTAATTGCCAGGCGCTGAGACGAATGCCGCCAAGATCGAGCGTCTATGACTTACGGTTCAAGAATTAGCCTCAGAAACAGTGGTTCTGAACATGCTGCCAATAGCTCGCCTGGGAAACATCCAGAGAAGTCCAAGATAGTGTTTTTTTAGACTGGCTGCCACGAGCTGAAACGAATGCAGCCAAGAGCGAGCGTCTGTGACTTACGGTTCAAGAGTTATTCACAGAAACATGGTTCTGAACTTTGCTGCCAGCCGCGAAAGCAAAAGTAACCAAGATCGAGCGTCTAGGATTTACTTGTCAATAGCTCGCCTGGGAAACATCCAGAGAAGTCAAAGACAGTGCTTCTACACTAATTGCCAGGCGCTGAGACGAATGCCGCCAAGTTCAAGCGTCTAAGACTTACGATTCAAGAATTAGCCTCAGAAACAGTGGGAAACAGTGATTCTATACTAATTGCCAGGCGCTTAGACGAATGCCGCCAAGATCGAGCGTCTATGACTTACGGTTCAAGAATTAGCCTCAGAAACAGTGGTTCTGAACATGCTGCCAATAGCTCGCCTGGGAAACATCCAGAGAAGTCCAAGATAATGTTTTTTAGACTGGCTGCCACGAGCTGAAACGAATGCAACCAAGAGCGAGCGTCTGTGACTTACGGTTCAAGAGTTATTCACAGAAACATGGTTCTGAACTTTGCTGCCAGCCGCGAAAGCGAAAATAACCAAGATCGAGCGTCTAGGATTTACTTGTCAATAGCTCGCCTGGGAAACATCCAGAGAAGTCAAAGACAGTGCTTCTATACTATTTGCCAGGCGCTGAGACGAATGCCGCCAAGATCGAGCGTCTAAGACTTACGGTTCAAGAATTAGCCTCAGAAACAGTGGGAAACAGTGTTTCTATACTAATTGACAGGCGCTGAGACGAATGCCGCCAAGATCAAGCGTCAAAGACTTACGGTTCAAGAATTAGCCTCAGAAACAGTGGGAAACAGTGCTTTTATACTAATTGCCAGGCGCTGAGACGAATGCCGCCAAAATCGAGCGTCTATGACTTACGGTTCAAGAATTAGCCTCAGAAACAGTGGTTTTGAACATGCTGCCAATAGCTCGCCTGGGAAACATCCAGAGAAGTCCAAGATAGTGTTTTTTAGACTGGCTGCCACGAGCTGAAACGAATGCAACCAAGAGCGAGCGTCTGTGACTTACGGTTCAAGAGTTATTCACAGAAACATGGTTCTGAACTTTGCTGCCAGCCGCGAAAGCGAAAGTAACCAAGATCGAGGTCTAAGACTTACGGTTCAAGAATTAGCCTCAGAAACAGTGGGAAACAGTGCTTCTATACTAATTGCCAGGCGCTGAGACGAATGCCGCCAAGATCGAGCGTCTATGACTTACGGTTCAAGAATTAGCCTCAGAAACAGTGGTTTTGAACATGCTGCCAATAGCTCGCCTGGGAAACATCCAGAGAAGTCCAAGATAGTGTTTTTTAGACTGGCTGCCACGAGCTGAAACGAATGCAACCAAGAGCGAGCGTCTGTGACTTACGGTTCAAGAGTTATTCACAGAAACATGGTTCTGAACTTTGCTGCCAGCCGCGAAAGCGAAAGTAACCAAGATCGAGCGTCTAGGATTTACTTGTCAATAGCTCGCCTGGGAAACATCCAGAGAAGTCAAAGACAGTGCTTCTATACTAATTGCCAGGCGCTGAGACGAATGCCGCCAAGATCGAGCGTCTAAGACTTACGGTTCAAGAATTAGCCTCAGAAACAGTGGGAAACAGTGCTTCTATACTAATTGCCAGGCGCTGAGACGAATGCCGCCAAGATCGAGCGTCTATGACTTACGGTTCAAGAATTAGCCTCAGAAACAGTGGTTTTGAACATGCTGCCAATAGCTCGCCTGGGAAACATCCAGAGAAGTCCAAGATAGTGTTTTTTAGACTGGCTGCCACGAGCTGAAACGAATGCAACCAAGAGCGAGCGTCTGTGACTTACGGTTCAAGAGTTATTCACAGAAACATGGTTCTGAACTTTGCTGCCAGCCGCGAAAGCGAAAGTAACCAAGATCGAGCGTCTAGGATTTACTTGTCAATAGCTCGCCTGGGAAACATCCAGAGAAGTCAAAGACAGTGCTTCTATACTAATTGCCAGGCGCTGAGACGAATGCCGCCAAGATCGAGCGTCTAAGACTTACGGTTCAAGAATTAGCCTCAGAAACAGTGGGAAACAGTGTTTCTATACTAATTGCCAGGCGCTGAGACGAATGCCGCCAAGATCAAGCGTCAAAGACTTACGGTTCAAGAATTAGCCTCAGAAACAGTGGGAAACAGTGCTTTTATACTAATTGCCAGGCGCTGAGACGAATGCCGCCAAGATCGAGCGTCTATGACTTACGGTTCAAGAATTAGCCTCAGAAACAGTGGTTCTGAACATGCTGCCAATAGCTCGCCTGGGAAACATCCAGAGAAGTCCAAGATAGTGTTTTTTTAGACTGGCTGCCACGAGCTGAAACGAATGCAGCCAAGAGCGAGCGTCTGTGACTTACGGTTCAAGAGTTATTCACAGAAACATGGTTCTGAACTTTGCTGCCAGCCGCGAAAGCAAAAGTAACCAAGATCGAGCGTCTAGGATTTACTTGTCAATAGCTCGCCTGGGAAACATCCAGAGAAGTCAAAGACAGTGCTTCTACACTAATTGCCAGGCGCTGAGACGAATGCCGCCAAGTTCAAGCGTCTAAGACTTACGATTCAAGAATTAGCCTCAGAAACAGTGGGAAACAGTGATTCTATACTAATTGCCAGGCGCTTAGACGAATGCCGCCAAGATCGAGCGTCTATGACTTACGGTTCAAGAATTAGCCTCAGAAACAGTGGTTCTGAACATGCTGCCAATAGCTCGCCTGGGAAACATCCAGAGAAGTCCAAGATAATGTTTTTTAGACTGGCTGCCACGAGCTGAAACGAATGCAACCAAGAGCGAGCGTCTGTGACTTACGGTTCAAGAGTTATTCACAGAAACATGGTTCTGAACTTTGCTGCCAGCCGCGAAAGCGAAAATAACCAAGATCGAGCGTCTAGGATTTACTTGTCAATAGCTCGCCTGGGAAACATCCAGAGAAGTCAAAGACAGTGCTTCTATACTATTTGCCAGGCGCTGAGACGAATGCCGCCAAGATAGAGCGTCTAAGACTTACGGTTCAAGAATTAGCCTCAGAAACAGTGGGAAACAGTGTTTCTATACTAATTGCCAGGCGCTGAGACGAATGCCGCCAAGATCAAGCGTCAAAGACTTACGGTTCAAGAATTAGCCTCAGAAACAGTGGGAAACAGTGCTTTTATACTAATTGCCAGGCGCTGAGACGAATGCCGCCAAGATCGAGCGTCTATGACTTACGGTTCAAGAATTAGCCTCAGAAACAGTGGTTCTGAACATGCTGCCAATAGCTCGCCTGGGAAACATCCAGAGAAGTCCAAGATAGTGTTTTTTAGACTGGCTGCCACGAGCTGAAACGAATGCAACCAAGAGCGAGCGTCTGTGACTTACGGTTCAAGAGTTATTCACAGAAACATGGTTCTGAACTTTGCTGCCAGCCGCGAAAGCGAAAGTAACCAAGATCGAGCGTCTAGGATTTACTTGTCAATAGCTCGCCTGGGAAACATCCAGAGAAGTCAAAGACAGTGCTTCTATACTAATTGCCAGGCGCTGAGACGAATGCCGCCAAGATCGAGCGTCTAAGACTTACGGTTCAAGAATTAGCCTCAGAAACAGTGGGAAACAGTGTTTCTATACTAATTGCCAGGCGCTGAGACGAATGCCGCCAAGATCAAGCGTCAAAGACTTACGGTTCAAGAATTAGCCTCAGAAACAGTGGGAAACAGTGCTTTTATACTAATTGCCAGGCGCTGAGACGAATGCCGCCAAGATCGAGCGTCTATGACTTACGGTTCAAGAATTAGCCTCAGAAACAGTGGTTCTGAACATGCTGCCAATAGCTCGCCTGGGAAACATCCAGAGAAGTCCAAGATAGTGTTTTTTTAGACTGGCTGCCACGAGCTGAAACGAATGCAGCCAAGAGCGAGCGTCTGTGACTTACGGTTCAAGAGTTATTCACAGAAACATGGTTCTGAACTTTGCTGCCAGCCGCGAAAGCAAAAGTAACCAAGATCGAGCGTCTAGGATTTACTTGTCAATAGCTCGCCTGGGAAACATCCAGAGAAGTCAAAGACAGTGCTTCTATACTAATTGCCAGGCGCTGAGACGAATGCCGCCAAGATCGAGCGTCTAAGACTTACGGTTCAAGAATTAGCCTCAGAAACAGTGGGAAACAGTGCTTCTATACTAATTGCCAGGCGCTGAGACGAATGCCGCCAAGATCGAGCGTCTATGACTTACGGTTCAAGAATTAGCCTCAGAAACAGTGGTTTTGAACATGCTGCCAATAGCTCGCCTGGGAAACATCCAGAGAAGTCCAAGATAGTGTTTTTTAGACTGGCTGCCACGAGCTGAAACGAATGCAACCAAGAGCGAGCGTCTGTGACTTACGGTTCAAGAGTTATTCACAGAAACATGGTTCTGAACTTTGCTGCCAGCCGCGAAAGCGAAAGTAACCAAGATCGAGCGTCTAGGATTTACTTGTCAATAGCTCGCCTGGGAAACATCCAGAGAAGTCAAAGACAGTGCTTCTATACTAATTGCCAGGCGCTGAGACGAATGCCGCCAAGATCGAGCGTCTAAGACTTACGGTTCAAGAATTAGCCTCAGAAACAGTGGGAAACAGTGTTTCTATACTAATTGCCAGGCGCTGAGACGAATGCCGCCAAGATCAAGCGTCAAAGACTTACGGTTCAAGAATTAGCCTCAGAAACAGTGGGAAACAGTGCTTTTATACTAATTGCCAGGCGCTGAGACGAATGCCGCCAAGATCGAGCGTCTATGACTTACGGTTCAAGAATTAGCCTCAGAAACAGTGGTTCTGAACATGCTGCCAATAGCTCGCCTGGGAAACATCCAGAGAAGTCCAAGATAGTGTTTTTTTAGACTGGCTGCCACGAGCTGAAACGAATGCAGCCAAGAGCGAGCGTCTGTGACTTACGGTTCAAGAGTTATTCACAGAAACATGGTTCTGAACTTTGCTGCCAGCCGCGAAAGCAAAAGTAACCAAGATCGAGCGTCTAGGATTTACTTGTCAATAGCTCGCCTGGGAAACATCCAGAGAAGTCAAAGACAGTGCTTCTACACTAATTGCCAGGCGCTGAGACGAATGCCGCCAAGTTCAAGCGTCTAAGACTTACGATTCAAGAATTAGCCTCAGAAACAGTGGGAAACAGTGATTCTATACTAATTGCCAGGCGCTTAGACGAATGCCGCCAAGATCGAGCGTCTATGACTTACGGTTCAAGAATTAGCCTCAGAAACAGTGGTTCTGAACATGCTGCCAATAGCTCGCCTGGGAAACATCCAGAGAAGTCCAAGATAATGTTTTTTAGACTGGCTGCCACGAGCTGAAACGAATGCAACCAAGAGCGAGCGTCTGTGACTTACGGTTCAAGAGTTATTCACAGAAACATGGTTCTGAACTTTGCTGCCAGCCGCGAAAGCGAAAATAACCAAGATCGAGCGTCTAGGATTTACTTGTCAATAGCTCGCCTGGGAAACATCCAGAGAAGTCAAAGACAGTGCTTCTATACTATTTGCCAGGCGCTGAGACGAATGCCGCCAAGATAGAGCGTCTAAGACTTACGGTTCAAGAATTAGCCTCAGAAACAGTGGGAAACAGTGTTTCTATACTAATTGCCAGGCGCTGAGACGAATGCCGCCAAGATCAAGCGTCAAAGACTTACGGTTCAAGAATTAGCCTCAGAAACAGTGGGAAACAGTGCTTTTATACTAATTGCCAGGCGCTGAGACGAATGCCGCCAAGATCGAGCGTCTATGACTTACGGTTCAAGAATTAGCCTCAGAAACAGTGGTTCTGAACATGCTGCCATAGCTCGCCTGGGAAACATCCAGAGAAGTCCAAGATAGTGTTTTTTAGACTGGCTGCCACGAGCTGAAACGAATGCAACCAAGAGCGAGCGTCTGTGACTTACGGTTCAAGAGTTATTCACAGAAACATGGTTCTGAACTTTGCTGCCAGCCGCGAAAGCGAAAGTAACCAAGATCGAGCGTCTAGGATTTACTTGTCAATAGCTCGCCTGGGAAACATCCAGAGAAGTCAAAGACAGTGCTTCTATACTAATTGCCAGGCGCTGAGACGAATGCCGCCAAGATCGAGCGTCTAAGACTTACGGTTCAAGAATTAGCCTCAGAAACAGTGGAAACAGTGTTTCTATACTAATTGCCAGGCGCTGAGACGAATGCCGCCAAGATCAAGCGTCAAAGACTTACGGTTCAAGAATTAGCCTCAGAAACAGTGGGAAACAGTGCTTTTATACTAATTGCCAGGCGCTGAGACGATGCCGCCAAGATCGAGCGTCTATGACTTACGGTTCAAGAATTAGCCTCAGAAACAGTGGTTCTGAACATGCTGCCAATAGCTCGCCTGGGAAACATCCAGAGAAGTCCAAGATAGTGTTTTTTTAGACTGGCTGCCACGAGCTGAAACGAATGCAGCCAAGAGCGAGCGTCTGTGACTTACGGTTCAAGAGTTATTCACAGAAACATGGTTCTGAACTTTGCTGCCAGCCGCGAAAGCAAAAGTAACCAAGATCGAGCGTCTAGGATTTACTTGTCAATAGCTCGCCTGGGAAACATCCAGAGAAGTCAAAGACAGTGCTTCTACACTAATTGCCAGGCGCTGAGACGAATGCCGCCAAGATCAAGCGTCTAAGACTTACGATTCAAGAATTAGCCTCAGAAACAGTGGGAAACAGTGATTATATACTAATTGCCAGGCGCTTAGACGAATGCCGCCAAGATCGAGCGTCTATGACTTACGGTTCAAGAATTAGCCTCAGAAACAGTGGTTCTGAACATGCTGCCAATAGCTCACCTGGGAAACATCCAGAGAAGTCCAAGATAGTGTTTTTTAGACTGGCTGCCACGAGCTGAAACGAATGCAGCCAAGAGCGAGCGTCTGTGACTTACGGTTCAAGAGTTATTCGCAGAAACATGGTTCTGAACTTTGCTGCCAGCCGCGAAAGCGAAAATAACCAAGATCGAGCGTCTAGGATTTACTTGTCAATAGCTCGCCTGGGAAACATCCAGAGAAGTCAAAGAGAGTGCTTCTATACTAATTGCCAGGCGCTGAGACAAATGCCGCCAAGATCGAGCGTCTATGACTTACGGTTCAAGAATTAGCCTCAGAAACAGTGGGAAACAGTGGTTTCTATACTAATTGACAGGCGCTGAGACGAATGCCGCCGAGATCGAGCGTCTATGACTTACGGTTCAAGAATTAGCCTCAGAAACAGTGGTTCTGAACATGCTGCCAATAGCTCACCTGGGAAACTTCCAGAGAAGTCCAAGATAGTGTTTTTTTAGACTGGCTGCCCACGAGCTGAAACGAATGCAGCCAAGAGCGAGCGTCTATTACTTACGGTTCAAGAGTTATTCACAGAAACATGGTTCAGAACTTTGCTGCCAGCCGCGAAAGCGAAAATAACCAAGATCGAGCGTCTAGGATTTACTTGTCAATAGCTCGCCTGGGAAACATCCAGTGAAGTCAAAGACAGTGCTTCTATACTAATTGCCAGGCGCTGAGACGAATGCCGCCAAGATCGAGCCTCTATGACTTACGGTTCAAGAATTAGCCTCAGAAACAGTGGTTTTGAACATGCTGCCAATAGCTCGGCCTGGGAAACATCAGAGAAGTCCAAGATAGTGTTTTTTAGACTGGCTGCCACGAGCTGAAACGAATGCAGCCAAGAGCGAGCGTCTGTGACTTACGGTTCAAGAGTTATTCACAGAAACATGGTTCTGAACTTTGCTGCCAGCCGCGAAAGCGAAAGTAACCAAGATCGAGCGTCTAGGATTTACTTGTCAATAGCTCGCCTGGGAACATCCAGAGAAGTCAAAGACAGTGCTTCTATACTAATTGCCAGGCGCTGAGACGAATGCCGCCAAGATCAAGCGTCTAAGACTTACGGTTCAAGAATTAGCCTCAGAAACAGTGGGAAACAGTGCTTCTATACTAATTGCCAGGCGCTGAGACGAATGCCGCCAAGATCGAGCGTCTATGACTTACTGTTCAAGAATTAGCCTCAGAAACAGTGGTTTTGAACATGCTGCCAATAGCTCGCCTGGGAAACATCCAGAGAAGTCCAAGATAGTGTTTTTTAGACTGGCTGCCACGAGCTGAAACGAATGCAACCAAGAGCGAGCGTCTGTGACTTACGGTTCAAGAGTTATTCACAGAAACATGGGTCTGAACTTTGCTGCCAGCCGCGAAAGCGAAAGTAACCAAGATCGAGCGTCTAGGAATTTACTTGTCAATAGCTCGCCTGGGAAACAGCCAGGGAAGTCAAAGACAGTGCTTCTATACTAATTGCCAGGCGCTGAGACGAATGCCGCCAAGATCGAGCGTCTAAGACTTACGGTTCAAGAATTAGCTTCAGAAACAGTGGGAAACAGTGTGTCTATACTAATTGCCAGGCGCTGAGACGAATGCCGCCAAGATCAAGCGTCAAAGACTTACTGTTCAAGAATTAGCCTCAGAAACAGTGGTTCTAAACATGCTGCCAATAGCTCGCCTGGGAAACATCCAGAGAAGTCCAAGATAGTGTTTTTTAGACTGGCTGCCACGAGCTGAAACGAATGCAACCAAGAGCGAGCGTCTGTGACTTACGGTTCAAGAGTTATTCACAGAAACATGGTTCTGAACTTTGCTGCCAGCCGCGAAAGCGAAAGTAACCAAGATCGAGCGTCTAGGATTTATTTGTCAATAGCTCGCCTGCGAAACATCCAGAGAAGTCAAAGACAGTGCTTCTATACTAATTGCCAGGCGCTGAGACGAATGCCGCCAAGATCTAGCGTCTATGACTTACGGTTCAAGAATTAGCATCAGAAACAGTGGGAAACAGTGCTTCTATACTAATTGCCATGCGCTGAGACGAATGCCGCCAAGATCGAGCGTCTATGACTTACGGTTCAAGAATTAGCCTCAGAAACATTGGTTCTGAACATGCTGCCAATAGCTCGCCTGGGAAACATCCAGAGAAGTCCAAGATAGTGTTTTTTAGACTGGCTGCCACGAGCTGAAACGAATGCAGCCAAGAGCGAGCGTCTATTACTTACGGTTCAAGAGTTATTCACAGAAACATGGTTCTGAACTTTGCTGCCAGCCGCGAAAGCGAAAGTAACCAAGATCGAGCGTCTAGGATTTATTTGTCAATAGCTCGCCTGCGAAACATCCAGAGAAGTCAAAGACAGTGCTTCTATACTAATTGCCAGGCGCTGAGACGAATGCCGCCAAGATCTAGCGTCTATGACTTACGGTTCAAGAATTAGCATCAGAAACAGTGGGAAACAGTGCTTCTATACTAATTGCCATGCGCTGAGACGAATGCCGCCAAGATCGAGCGTCTATGACTTACGGTTCAAGAATTAGCCTCAGAAACATTGGTTCTGAACATGCTGCCAATAGCTCGCCTGGGAAACATCCAGAGAAGTCCAAGATAGTGTTTTTTAGACTGGCTGCCACGAGCTGAAACGAATGCAGCCAAGAGCGAGCGTCTATTACTTACGGTTCAAGAGTTATTCACAGAAACATGGTTCTGAACTTTGCTGCCAGCCGCGAAAGCGAAAATAACCAAGATCGAGCCTCTAGGATTTACTTGTCAATAGCTCGCCTGGGAAACATCCAGTGAAGTCAAAGACAGTGATTCTATACTAATTGCCAGGCGCTGAGACGAATGCCGCCAAGATCGAGCGTCTATGACTTACGGTTCAAGAATTAGCCTCAGAAACAGTGGGAAACAGTGCTTCTATACTAATTTCCAGGCGCTGAGACGAATGCCGCCAAGATCGAGCGTCTATGACTTACGGTTCAAGAATTAGCCTCAGAAACAGTGATTCTGAACATGCTGCCAATAGCTCGCCTGGGAAACATCCGGAGAAGTCCAAGATAGTGTTTTTTAGACTGGCTGCAACGAGCTGAAACGAATGCAGCCAAGAGCGAGCGTCTGTCACTTACGGTTCAAGATTTATTCACAGAAACATGGTTCTGAACTTTGCTGCCAGCCGCGAAAGCGAAAGTAACCAAGATCGAGCGTCTAGGATTTACTTGTCAATAGCTCGCCTGGGAAACATCCAGATAAGTCAAAGACAGTGCTTCTATACTAATTGCCAGGCGCTGAGACGAATGCCGCCAAGATCAAGCGTCTAAGACTTACGGTTCAAGAATTAGCCTCAGAAACAGTGGGAAACAGTGCTTCTATACTAATTGCCAGGCGCTGAGACGAATGCCGCCAAGATCGAGCGTCTATGACTTACGGTTCAAGAATTAGCCTCAGAAACAGTGGTTTTGAACATGCTGCCAATAGCTCGCCTGGGAAACATCCAGAGAAGTCCAAGATAGTGTTTTTTAGACTGGCTGCCACGATCTGAAACGAATGCAACCAAGAGCGAGCGTCTGTGACTTACGGTTCAAGAGTTATTCGCAGAAACATGGTTCTGAACTTTGCTGCCAGCCGCGAAAGCGAAAATAACCAAG
The DNA here is from genome assembly GCF_050947455.1 of Rhinoderma darwinii. Classification (NCBI taxonomy): domain Eukaryota; kingdom Metazoa; phylum Chordata; class Amphibia; order Anura; family Rhinodermatidae; genus Rhinoderma; species Rhinoderma darwinii. Next base: position 23,652 of record NW_027463998.1, read on the forward strand.
ATCGAGCGTCTAGGATTTACTTGTCAATAGCTCGCCTGGGAAACATCCAGAGAAGTCAAAGACAGTGCTTCTATACTAATTGCCAGGCGCTGAGACAAATGCCGCCAAGATCGAGCGTCTATGACTTACGGTTCAAGAATTAGCCTCAGAAACAGTGGTTCTAAACATGCTGCCAATAGCTCGCCTGGGAAACATCCAGAGAAGTCCAAGATAGTGTTTTTTAGACTGGCTGCCACGAGCTGAAACGAATGCAGCCAAGAGCGAGCGTCTGTGACTTACGGTTCAAGAGTTATTCACAGAAACATGGTTCTGAACTTTGCTGCCAGCCGCGAAAGCGAAAATAACCAAGATCGAGCGTCTAGGATTTACTTGTCAATAGCTCGCCTGCGAAACATCCAGAGAAGTCAAAGACAGTGCTTCTATACTAATTGCCAGGCGCTGAGATGAATGCCGCCAAGATCGAGCGTCTAAGACTTACGGTTCAAGAATTAGCCTCAGAAACAGTGGGAAACAGTGTTTCTATACTAATTGCCAGGCGCTGAGATGAATGCCGCCAAGATCGAGCGTCTATGACTTACGGTTCAAGAATTAGCCTCAGAAACAGTGGTTCTGAACATGCTGCCAATAGCTCACCTTGGAAACATCCAGAGAAGTCCAAGATAGTGTTTTTTAGACTGGCTGCCACGAGCTGAAACGAATGCAGCCAAGAGCGAGCGTCTGTCACTTACGGTTCAAGATTTATTCACAGAAACATGGTTCTGAACTTTGCTGCCAGCCGCGAAAGCGAAAGTAACCAAGATCGAGCGTCTAGGATTTACTTGTCAATAGCTCGCCTGGGAAACATCCAGATAAGTCAAAGACAGTGCTTCTATACTAATTGCCAGGCGCTGAGACGAATGCCGCCAAGATCAAGCGTCTAAGACTTACGGTTCAAGAATTAGCCTCAGAAACAGTGGGAAACAGTGCTTCTATACTAATTGCCAGGCGCTGAGACGAATGCCGCCAAGATCGAGCGTCTATGACTTACGGTTCAAGAATTAGCCTCAGAAACAGTGGTTTTGAACATGCTGCCAATAGCTCGCCTGGGAAACATCCAGAGAAGTCCAAGATAGTGTTTTTTAGACTGGCTGCCACGATCTGAAACGAATGCAACCAAGAGCGAGCGTCTGTGACTTACGGTTCAAGAGTTATTCACAGAAACATGGTTCTGAACTTTGCTGCCAGCCGCGAAAGCGAAAGTAACCAAGATCGAGCGTCTAGGATTTACTTGTCAATAGCTCGCCTGAGAAACATCCAGAGAAGTCAAAGACAGTGCTTCTATACTAATTGCCAGGCGCTGAGACGAATGCCGCCAAGATCGAGCGTCTAAGACTTACGGTTCAAGAATTAGCCTCAGAAACAGTGGGAAACAGTGTTTCTATACTAATTGCCAGGCGCTGAGACGAATGCCGCCAAGATCAAGCGTCAAAGACTTACGGTTCAAGAATTAGCCTCAGAAACAGTGGGAAACATTGCTTTTATACTAATTGCCAGGCGCTGAGACGAATGCCGCCAAGATCGAGCGTCTATGACTTACGGTTCAAGAATTAGCCTCAGAAACAGTGGTTCTAAACATGCTGCCAATAGCTCGCCTGGGAAACATCCAGAGAAGTCCAAGATAGTGTTTTTTAGACTGGCTGCCACGAGCTGAAACCAATGCAACCAAGAGCGAGCGTCTGTGACTTACGGTTCAAGAGTTATTCACAGAAACATGGTTCTGAACTTTGCTGCCAGCCGCGAAAGCGAAAATAACCAAGATCGAGCGTCTAGGATTTACTTGTCAATAGCTCGCCTGCGAAACATCCAGAGAAGTCAAAGACAGTGCTTCTATACTAATTGCCAGGCGCTGAGATGAATGCCGCCAAGATCGAGCGTCTAAGACTTACGGTTCAAGAATTAGCCTCAGAAACAGTGGGAAACAGTGTTTCTATACTAATTGCCAGGCGCTGAGACGAATGCCGCCAAGATCGAGCGTCTATGACTTACGGTTCAAGAATTAGCCTCAGAAACAGTGGTTCTGAACATGCTGCCAATAGCTCACCTGGGAAAGATCCAGAGAAGTCCAAGATAGTGTTTTTTAGACTGGCTGCCACGAGCTGAAACGAATGCAGCCAAGAGCGAGCGTCTGTCACTTACGGTTCAAGATTTATTCACAGAAACATGGTTCTGAACTTTGCTGCCAGCCGCGAAAGCGAAAGTAACCAAGATCGAGCGTCTAGGATTTACTTGTCAATAGCTCGCCTGAGAAACATCCAGAGAAGTCAAAGACAGTGCTTCTATACTAATTGCCAGGCGCTGAGACGAATGCCGCCAAGATCGAGCGTCTAAGACTTACGGTTCTAGAATTAGCCTCAGAAACAGTGGGAAACAGTGTTTCTATACTAATTGCCAGGCGCTGAGACGAATGCCGCCAAGATCAAGCGTCAAAGACTTACGGTTCAAGAATTAGCCTCAGAAACAGTGGGAAACAGTGCTTTTATACTAATTGCCAGGCGCTGAGACGAATGCCGCCAAGATCGAGCGTCTATGACTTACGGTTCAAGAATTAGCCTCAGAAACAGTGGTTCTAAACATGCTGCCAATAGCTCGCCTGGGAAACATCCAGAGAAGTCCAAAATAGTGTTTTTTAGACTGGCTGCCACGAGCTGAAACGAATGCAGCCAAGAGCGAGCGTCTGTCACTTACGGTTCAAGATTTATTCACAGAAACATGGTTCTGAACTTTGCTGCCAGCCGCGAAAGCGAAAGTAACCAAGATCGAGCATCTAGGATTTACTTGTCAATAGCTCGCCTGGGAAACATCCAGAGAAGTCAAAGACAGTGCTTCTATACTAATTGCCAGGCGCTGAGACGAATGCCGCCAAGATCGAGCGTCTAAGACTTACGGTTCAAGAATTAGCCTCAGAAACAGTGGGAAACAGTGTTTCTATACTAATTGCCAGGCGCTGAGACGAATGCCGCCAAGATCAAGCGTCAAAGACTTACGGTTCAAGAATTAGCCTCAGAAACAGTGGTTGTGAACATGCTGCCAATAGCTCGCCTGGGAAACATCCAGAGAAGTCCAAGATAGTGTTTTTTAGACTGGCTGCCACGAGCTGAAACCAATGCAACCAAGAGCGAGCGTCTGTGACTTACGGTTCAAGAGTTATTCACAGAAACATGGTTCTGAACTTTGCTGCCAGCCGCGAAAGCGAAAGTAACCAAGATCGAGCGTCTAGGATTTACTTGTCAATAGCTCGCCTGGGAAACATCCAGAGAAGTCAAAGACAGTGCTTCTATACTAATTGCCAGGCGCTGAGACGAATGCCGCCAAGATCGAGCGTCTAAGACTTACGGTTCAAGAATTAGCCTCAGAAACAGTGGGAAACAGTGTTTCTATACTAATTGCCAGGCGCTGAGACGAATGCCGCCAAGATCAAGCGTCAAAGACTTACGGTTCAAGAATTAGCCTCAGAAACAGTGGGAAACAGTGCTTTTATACTAATTGCCAGGCGCTGAGACGAATGCCGCCAAGATCGAGCGTCTATGACTTACGGTTCAAGAATTAGCCTCAGAAACAGTGGTTCTGAACATGCTGCCAATAGCTCGCCTGGGAAACATCCAGAGAAGTCCAAGATAGTGTTTTTTAGACTGGCTGCCACGATCTGAAACGAATGCAACCAAGAGCGAGCGTCTGTGACTTACGGTTCAAGAGTTATTCACAGAAACATGGTTCTGAACTTTGCTGCCAGCCGCGAAAGCGAAAGTAACCAAGATCGAGCGTCTAGGATTTACTTGTCAATAGCTCGCCTGAGAAACATCCAGAGAAGTCAAAGACAGTGCTTCTATACTAATTGCCAGGCGCTGAGACGAATGCCGCCAAGATCGAGCGTCTAAGACTTACGGTTCAAGAATTAGCCTCAGAAACAGTGGGAAACAGTGTTTCTATACTAATTGCCAGGCGCTGAGACGAATGCCGCCAAGATCAAGCGTCAAAGACTTACGGTTCAAGAATTAGCCTCAGAAACAGTGGGAAACATTGCTTTTATACTAATTGCCAGGTGCTGAGACGAATGCCGCCAAGATCGAGCGTCTATGACTTACGGTTCAAGAATTAGCCTCAGAAACAGTGGTTCTAAACATGCTGCCAATAGCTCGCCTGGGAAACATCCAGAGAAGTCCAAGATAGTGTTTTTTAGACTGGCTGCCACGAGCTGAAACCAATGCAACCAAGAGCGAGCGTCTGTGACTTACGGTTCAAGAGTTATTCACAGAAACATGGTTCTGAACTTTGCTGCCAGCCGCGAAAGCGAAAATAACCAAGATCGAGCGTCTAGGATTTACTTGTCAATAGCTCGCCTGCGAAACATCCAGAGAAGTCAAAGACAGTGCTTCTATACTAATTGCCAGGCGCTGAGATGAATGCCGCCAAGATCGAGCGTCTAAGACTTACGGTTCAAGAATTAGCCTCAGAAACAGTGGGAAACAGTGTTTCTATACTAATTGCCAGGCGCTGAGACGAATGCCGCCAAGATCGAGCGTCTATGACTTACGGTTCAAGAATTAGCCTCAGAAACAGTGGTTCTGAACATGCTGCCAATAGCTCACCTGGGAAAGATCCAGAGAAGTCCAAGATAGTGTTTTTTAGACTGGCTGCCACGAGCTGAAACGAATGCAGCCAAGAGCGAGCGTCTGTCACTTACGGTTCAAGATTTATTCACAGAAACATGGTTCTGAACTTTGCTGCCAGCCGCGAAAGCGAAAGTAACCAAGATCGAGCGTCTAGGATTTACTTGTCAATAGCTCGCCTGGGAAACATCCAGATAAGTCAAAGACAGTGCTTCTATACTAATTGCCAGGCGCTGAGACGAATGCCGCCAAGATCAAGCGTCTAAGACTTACGGTTCAAGAATTAGCCTCAGAAACAGTGGGAAACAGTGCTTCTATACTAATTGCCAGGCGCTTAGACGAATGCCGCCAAGATCGAGCGTCTATGACTTACGGTTCAAGAATTAGCCTCAGAAACAGTGGTTCTGAACATGCTGCCAATAGCTCACCTGGGAAACATCCAGAGAAGTCCAAGATAGTGTTTTTTAGACTGGCTGCCACGAGCTGAAACGAATGCAGCCAAGAGCGAGCGTCTGTCACTTACGGTTCAAGATTTATTCACAGAAACATGGTTCTGAACTTTGCTGCCAGCCGCGAAAGCGAAAATAACCAAGATCGAGCGTCTAGGATTTACTTGTCAATAGCTCGCCTGGGAAACATCCAGAGAAGTCAAAGAGAGTGCTTCTATACTAATTGCCAGGCGCTGAGACAAATGCCGCCAAGATCGAGCGTCTATGACTTACGGTTCAAGAATTAGCCTCAGAAACAGTGGTTCTGAACATGCTGCCAATAGCTCGTCTGGGAAACATCCAGAGAAGTCCAAGATAGTGTTTTTTAGACTGGCTGCCACGAGCTGAAACGAATGCAGCCAAGAGCGAGCGTCTGTGACTTACGGTTCAAGAGTTATTCACAGAAACATGGTTCTGAACTTTGCTGCCAGCCGCGAAAGCGAAAATAACCAAGATCGAGCGTCTAGGATTTACTTGTCAATAGCTCGCCTGCGAAACATCCAGAGAAGTCAAAGACAGTGCTTCTATACTAATTGCCAGGCGCTGAGATGAATGCCGCCAAGATCGAGCGTCTAAGACTTACGGTTCAAGAATTAGCCTCAGAAACAGTGGGAAACAGTGTTTCTATACTAATTGCCTGGCGCTGAGACGAATGCCGCCGAGATCGAGCGTCTATGACTTACGGTTCAAGAATTAGCCTCAGAAACAGTGGTTCTGAACATGCTGCCAATAGCTCACCTGGGAAACATCCAGAGAAGTCCAAGATAGTGTTTTTTAGACTGGCTGCCACGAGCTGAAACGAATGCAGCCAAGAGCGAGCGTCTATTACTTACGGTTCAAGAGTTATTCACAGAAACATGGTTCAGAACTTTGCTGCCAGCCGCGAAAGCGAAAATAACCAAGATCGAGCGTCTAGGATTTACTTGTCAATAGCTCGCCTGGGAAACATCCAGTGAAGTCAAAGACAGTGCTTCTATACTAATTGCCAGGCGCTGAGACGAATGCCGCCAAGATCGAGCGTCTATGACTTACGGTTCAAGAATTAGCCTCAGAAACAGTGGTTTTGAACATGCTGCCAATAGCTCGCCTGGGAAACATCCAGAGAAGTCCAAGATAGTGTTTTTTAGACTGGCTGCCACGAGCTGAAACGAATGCAACCAAGAGCGAGCGTCTGTGACTTACGGTTCAAGAGTTATTCACAGAAACATGGTTCTGAACTTTGCTGCCAGCCGCGAAAGCGAAAGTAACCAAGATCGAGCGTCTAGGATTTACTTGTCAATAGCTCGCCTGGGAAACATCCAGAGAAGTCAAAGACAGTGCTTCTATACTAATTGCCAGGCGCTGAGACGAATGCCGCCAAGATCAAGCGTCTAAGACTTACGGTTCAAGAATTAGCCTCAGAAACAGTGGGAAACAGTGCTTCTATACTAATTGCCAGGCGCTGAGACGAATGCCGCCAAGATCGAGCGTCTATGACTTACTGTTCAAGAATTAGCCTCAGAAACAGTGGTTTTGAACATGCTGCCAATAGCTCGCCTGGGAAACATCCAGAGAAGTCCAAGATAGTGTTTTTTAGACTGGCTGCCACGAGCTGAAACGAATGCAACCAAGAGCGAGCGTCTGTGACTTACGGTTCAAGAGTTATTCACAGAAACATGGTTCTGAACTTTGCTGCCAGCCGCGAAAGCGAAAGTAACCAAGATCGAGCGTCTAGGATTTACTTGTCAATAGCTCGCCTGGGAAACAGCCAGAGAAGTCAAAGACAGTGCTTCTATACTAATTGCCACGCGCTGAGACGAATGCCGCCAAGATCGAGCGTCTAAGACTTACGGTTCAAGAATTAGCTTCAGAAACAGTGGGAAACAGTGTGTCTATACTAATTGCCAGGCGCTGAGACGAATGCCGCCAAGATCTAGCGTCTATGACTTACGGTTCAAGAATTAGCATCAGAAACAGTGGGAAACAGTGCTTCTATACTAATTGCCATGCGCTGAGACGAATGCCGCCAAGATCGAGCGTCTATGACTTACGGTTCAAGAATTAGCCTCAGAAACATTGGTTCTGAACATGCTGCCAATAGCTCGCCTGGGAAACATCCAGAGAAGTCCAAGATAGTGTTTTTTAGACTGGCTGCCACGAGCTGAAACGAATGCAGCCAAGAGCGAGCGTCTATTACTTACGGTTCAAGAGTTATTCACAGAAACATGGTTCTGAACTTTGCTGCCAGCCGCGAAAGCGAAAATAACCAAGATCGAGCCTCTAGGATTTACTTGTCAATAGCTCGCCTGGGAAACATCCAGTGAAGTCAAAGACAGTGATTCTATACTAATTGCCAGGCGCTGAGACGAATGCCGCCAAGATCGAGCGTCTATGACTTACGGTTCAAGAATTAGCCTCAGAAACAGTGGGAAACAGTGCTTCTATACTAATTTCCAGGCGCTGAGACGAATGCCGCCAAGATCGAGCGTCTATGACTTACGGTTCAAGAATTAGCCTCAGAAACAGTGGTTCTGAACATGCTGCCAATAGCTCGCCTGGGAAACATCCAGAGAAGTCCAAGATAGTGTTTTTTAGACTGGCTGCCACGAGCTGAAACGAATGCAGCCAAGAGCGAGCGTCTGTGACTTACGGTTCAAGAGTTATTCACAGAAACATGGTTCTGAACTTTGCTGCCAGCCGCGAAAGCGAAAATAACCAAGATCGAGCGTCTAGGATTTACTTGTCAATAGCTCGCCTGCGAAACATCCAGAGAAGTCAAAGACAGTGCTTCTATACTAATTGCCAGGCGCTGAGATGAATGCCGCCAAGATCGAGCGTCTAAGACTTACGGTTCAAGAATTAGCCTCAGAAACAGTGGGAAACAGTGTTTCTATACTAATTGCCAGGCGCTGAGACGAATGCCGCCAAGATCGAGCGTCTATGACTTACGGTTCAAGAATTAGCCTCAGAAACAGTGGTTCTGAACATGCTGCCAATAGCTCACCTGGGAAACATCCAGAGAAGTCCAAGATAGTGTTTTTTAGACTGGCTGCCACGAGCTGAAACGAATGCAGCCAAGAGCGAGCGTCTGTCACTTACGGTTCAAGATTTATTCACAGAAACATGGTTCTGAACTTTGCTGCCAGCCGCGAAAGCGAAAGTAACCAAGATCGAGCGTCTAGGATTTACTTGTCAATAGCTCGCCTGGGAAACATCCAGATAAGTCAAAGACAGTGCTTCTATACTAATTGCCAGGCGCTGAGACGAATGCCGCCAAGATCAAGCGTCTAAGACTTACGGTTCAAGAATTAGCCTCAGAAACAGTGGGAAACAGTGCTTCTATACTAATTGCCAGGCGCTGAGACGAATGCCGCCAAGATCGAGCGTCTATGACTTACGGTTCAAGAATTAGCCTCAGAAACAGTGGTTTTGAACATGCTGCCAATAGCTCGCCTGGGAAACATCCAGAGAAGTCCAAGATAGTGTTTTTTAGACTGGCTGCCACGAGCTGAAACCAATGCAACCAAGAGCGAGCGTCTGTGACTTACGGTTCAAGAGTTATTCACAGAAACATGGTTCTGAACTTTGCTGCCAGCCGCGAAAGCGAAAATAACCAAGATCGAGCGTCTAGGATTTACTTGTCAATAGCTCGCCTGCGAAACATCCAGAGAAGTCAAAGACAGTGCTTCTATACTAATTGCCAGGCGCTGAGATGAATGCCGCCAAGATCGAGCGTCTAAGACTTACGGTTCAAGAATTAGCCTCAGAAACAGTGGGAAACAGTGTTTCTATACTAATTGCCAGGCGCTGAGACGAATGCCGCCAAGATCGAGCGTCTATGACTTACGGTTCAAGAATTAGCCTCAGAAACAGTGGTTCTGAACATGCTGCCAATAGCTCACCTGGGAAAGATCCAGAGAAGTCCAAGATAGTGTTTTTTAGACTGGCTGCCACGAGCTGAAACGAATGCAGCCAAGAGCGAGCGTCTGTCACTTACGGTTCAAGATTTATTCACAGAAACATGGTTCTGAACTTTGCTGCCAGCCGCGAAAGCGAAAGTAACCAAGATCGAGCGTCTAGGATTTACTTGTCAATAGCTCGCCTGGGAAACATCCAGATAAGTCAAAGACAGTGCTTCTATACTAATTGCCAGGCGCTGAGACGAATGCCGCCAAGATCAAGCGTCTAAGACTTACGGTTCAAGAATTAGCCTCAGAAACAGTGGGAAACAGTGCTTCTATACTAATTGCCAGGCGCTGAGACGAATGCCGCCAAGATCGAGCGTCTATGACTTACGGTTCAAGAATTAGCCTCAGAAACAGTGGTTTTGAAAATGCTGCCAATAGCTCGCCTGGGAAACATCCAGAGAAGTCCAAGATAGTGTTTTTTAGACTGGCTGCCACGAGCTGAAACGAATGCAACCAAGAGCGAGCGTCTGTGACTTACGGTTCAAGAGTTATTCACAGAAACATGGTTCTGAACTTTGCTGCCAGCCGCGAAAGCGAAAGTAACCAAGATCGAGCGTCTAGGATTTACTTGTCAATAGCTCGCCTGAGAAACATCCAGAGAAGTCAAAGACAGTGCTTCTATACTAATTGCCAGGCGCTGAGACGAATGCCGCCAAGATCGAGCGTCTAAGACTTACGGTTCTAGAATTAGCCTCAGAAACAGTGGGAAACAGTGTTTCTATACTAATTGCCAGGCGCTGAGACGAATGCCGCCAAGATCAAGCGTCAAAGACTTACGGTTCAAGAATTAGCCTCAGAAACAGTGGGAAACAGTGCTTTTATACTAATTGCCAGGCGCTGAGACGAATGCCGCCAAGATCGAGCGTCTATGACTTACGGTTCAAGAATTAGCCTCAGAAACAGTGGTTCTAAACATGCTGCCAATAGCTCGCCTGGGAAACATCCAGAGAAGTCCAAAATAGTGTTTTTTAGACTGGCTGCCACGAGCTGAAACCAATGCAACCAAGAGCGAGCGTCTGTGACTTACGGTTCAAGAGTTATTCACAGAAACATGGTTCTGAACTTTGCTGCCAGCCGCGAAAGCGAAAGTAACCAAGATCGAGCATCTAGGATTTACTTGTCAATAGCTCGCCTGGGAAACATCCAGAGAAGTCAAAGACAGTGCTTCTATACTAATTGCCAGGCGCTGAGACGAATGCCGCCAAGATCGAGCGTCTAAGACTTACGGTTCAAGAATTAGCCTCAGAAACAGTGGGAAACAGTGTTTCTATACTAATTGCCAGGCGCTGAGACGAATGCCGCCAAGATCAAGCGTCAAAGACTTACGGTTCAAGAATTAGCCTCAGAAACAGTGGGAAACAGTGCTTTTATACTAATTGCCAGGCGCTGAGACGAATGCCGCCAAGATCGAGCGTCTATGACTTACGGTTCAAGAATTAGCCTCAGAAACAGTGGTTCTAAACATGCTGCCAATAGCTCGCCTGGGAAACATCCAGAGAAGTCCAAGATAGTGTTTTTTAGACTGGCTGCCACGAGCTGAAACGAATGCAACCAAGAGCGAGCGTCTGTGACTTACGGTTAAAGAGTTATTCACAGAAACATGGTTCTGAACTTTGCTGCCAGCCGCGAAAGCGAAAGTAACCAAGATCGAGCGTCTAGGATTTACTTGTCAATAGCTCGCCTGGGAAACATCCAGAGAAGTCAAAGACAGTGCTTCTATACTAATTGCCAGGCGCTGAGACGAATGCCGCCAAGATCGAGCGTCTAAGACTTACGGTTCAAGAATTAGCCTCAGAAACAGTGGGAAACAGTGTTTCTATACTAATTGCCAGGCGCTGAGACGAATGCCGCCAAGATCAAGCGTCAAAGACTTACGGTTCAAGAATTAGCCTCAGAAACAGTGGGAAACAGTGCTTTTATACTAATTGCCAGGCGCTGAGACGAATGCCGCCAAGATCGAGCGTCTATGACTTACGGTTCAAGAATTAGCCTCAGAAACAGTGGTTCTGAACATGCTGCCAATAGCTCGCCTGGGAAACATCCAGAGAAGTCCAAGATAGTGTTTTTTTAGACTGGCTGCCACGAGCTGAAACGAATGCAGCCAAGAGCGAGCGTCTGTGACTTACGGTTCAAGAGTTATTCACAGAAACATGGTTCTGAACTTTGCTGCCAGCCGCGAAAGCAAAAGTAACCAAGATCGAGCGTCTAGGATTTACTTGTCAATAGCTCGCCTGGGAAACATCCAGAGAAGTCAAAGACAGTGCTTCTACACTAATTGCCAGGCGCTGAGACGAATGCCGCCAAGATCAAGCGTCTAAGACTTACGGTTCAAGAATTAGCCTCAGAAACAGTGGGAAACAGTGTTTCTATACTAATTGCCAGGCGCTGAGACGAATGCCGCCAAGATCAAGCGTCAAAGACTTACGGTTCAAGAATTAGCCTCAGAAACAGTGGGAAACAGTGCTTTTATACTAATTGCCAGGCGCTGAGACGAATGCCGCCAAGATCGAGCGTCTATGACTTACGGTTCAAGAATTAGCCTCAGAAACAGTGGTTCTGAACATGCTGCCAATAGCTCGCCTGGGAAACATCCAGAGAAGTCCAAGATAGTGTTTTTTTTAGACTGGCTGCCACGAGCTGAAACGAATGCAGCCAAGAGCGAGCGTCTGTGACTTACGGTTCAAGAGTTATTCACAGAAACATGGTTCTGAACTTTGCTGCCAGCCGCGAAAGCGAAAGTAACCAAGATCGAGCGTCTAAGACTTACGGTTCAAGAACTAGCCTCAGAAACAGTGGGAAACAGTGCTTCTATACTAATTGCCAGGCGCTGAGACGAATGCCGCCAAGATCGAGCGTCTATGACTTACGGTTCAAGAATTAGCCTCAGAAACAGTGGTTTTGAACATGCTGCCAATAGCTCGCCTGGGAAACATCCAGAGAAGTCCAAGATAGTGTTTTTTAGACTGGCTGCCACGAGCTGAAACGAATGCAACCAAGAGCGAGCGTCTGTGACTTACGGTTCAAGAGTTATTCACAGAAACATGGTTCTGAACTTTGCTGCCAGCCGCGAAAGCGAAAGTAACCAAGATCGAGCGTCTAGGATTTACTTGTCAATAGCTCGCCTGGGAAACATCCAGAGAAGTCAAAGACAGTGCTTCTATACTAATTGCCAGGCGCTGAGACGAATGCCGCCAAGATCGAGCGTCTAAGACTTACGGTTCAAGAATTAGCCTCAGAAACAGTGGGAAACAGTGTTTCTATACTAATTGCCAGGCGCTGAGACGAATGCCGCCAAGATCAAGCGTCAAAGACTTACGGTTCAAGAATTAGCCTCAGAAACAGTGGGAAACAGTGCTTTTATACTAATTGCCAGGCGCTGAGACGAATGCCGCCAAGATCGAGCGTCTATGACTTACGGTTCAAGAATTAGCCTCAGAAACAGTGGTTCTGAACATGCTGCCAATAGCTCGCCTGGGAAACATCCAGAGAAGTCCAAGATAGTGTTTTTTTAGACTGGCTGCCACGAGCTGAAACGAATGCAGCCAAGAGCGAGCGTCTGTGACTTACGGTTCAAGAGTTATTCACAGAAACATGGTTCTGAACTTTGCTGCCAGCCGCGAAAGCGAAAATAACCAAGATCGAGCGTCTAGGATTTACTTGTCAATAGCTCGCCTGGGAAACATCCAGAGAAGTCAAAGACAGTGCTTCTATACTAATTGCCAGGCGCTGAGATGAATGCCGCCAAGATCGAGCGTCTAAGACTTACGGTTCAAGAATTAGCCTCAGAAACAGTGGGAAACAGTGTTTCTATACTAATTGCCAGGCGCTGAGACGAATGCCGCCAAGATCGAGCGTCTATGACTTACGGTTCAAGAATTAGCCTCAGAAACAGTGGTTCTGAACATGCTGCCAATAGCTCACCTGGGAAAGATCCAGAGAAGTCCAAGATAGTGTTTTTTAGACTGGCTGCCACGAGCTGAAACGAATGCAGCCAAGAGCGAGCGTCTGTCACTTACGGTTCAAGATTTATTCACAGAAACATGGTTCTGAACTTTGCTGCCAGCCGCGAAAGCGAAAGTAACCAAGATCGAGCGTCTAGGATTTACTTGTCAATAGCTCGCCTGGGAAACATCCAGATAAGTCAAAGACAGTGCTTCTATACTAATTGCCAGGCGCTGAGACGAATGCCGCCAAGATCAAGCGTCTAAGACTTACGGTTCAAGAATTAGCCTCAGAAACAGTGGGAAACAGTGCTTCTATACTAATTGCCAGGCGCTGAGACGAATGCCGCCAAGATCGAGCGTCTATGACTTACGGTTCAAGAATTAGCCTCAGAAACAGTGGTTTTGAAAATGCTGCCAATAGCTCGCCTGGGAAACATCCAGAGAAGTCCAAGATAGTGTTTTTTAGACTGGCTGCCACGAGCTGAAACGAATGCAACCAAGAGCGAGCGTCTGTGACTTACGGTTCAAGAGTTATTCACAGAAACATGGTTCTGAACTTTGCTGCCAGCCGCGAAAGCGAAAGTAACCAAGATCGAGCGTCTAGGATTTACTTGTCAATAGCTCGCCTGAGAAACATCCAGAGAAGTCAAAGACAGTGCTTCTATACTAATTGCCAGGCGCTGAGACGAATGCCGCCAAGATCGAGCGTCTAAGACTTACGGTTCTAGAATTAGCCTCAGAAACAGTGGGAAACAGTGTTTCTATACTAATTGCCAGGCGCTGAGACGAATGCCGCCAAGATCAAGCGTCAAAGACTTACGGTTCAAGAATTAGCCTCAGAAACAGTGGGAAACAGTGCTTTTATACTAATTGCCAGGCGCTGAGACGAATGCCGCCAAGATCGAGCGTCTATGACTTACGGTTCAAGAATTAGCCTCAGAAACAGTGGTTCTAAACATGCTGCCAATAGCTCGCCTGGGAAACATCCAGAGAAGTCCAAAATAGTGTTTTTTAGACTGGCTGCCACGAGCTGAAACCAATGCAACCAAGAGCGAGCGTCTGTGACTTACGGTTCAAGAGTTATTCACAGAAACATGGTTCTGAACTTTGCTGCCAGCCGCGAAAGCGAAAGTAACCAAGATCGAGCATCTAGGATTTACTTGTCAATAGCTCGCCTGGGAAACATCCAGAGAAGTCAAAGACAGTGCTTCTATACTAATTGCCAGGCGCTGAGACGAATGCCGCCAAGATCGAGCGTCTAAGACTTACGGTTCAAGAATTAGCCTCAGAAACAGTGGGAAACAGTGTTTCTATACTAATTGCCAGGCGCTGAGACGAATGCCGCCAAGATCAAGCGTCAAAGACTTACGGTTCAAGAATTAGCCTCAGAAACAGTGGGAAACAGTGCTTTTATACTAATTGCCAGGCGCTGAGACGAATGCCGCCAAGATCGAGCGTCTATGACTTACGGTTCAAGAATTAGCCTCAGAAACAGTGGTTCTAAACATGCTGCCAATAGCTCGCCTGGGAAACATCCAGAGAAGTCCAAGATAGTGTTTTTTAGACTGGCTGCCACGAGCTGAAACGAATGCAACCAAGAGCGAGCGTCTGTGACTTACGGTTAAAGAGTTATTCACAGAAACATGGTTCTGAACTTTGCTGCCAGCCGCGAAAGCGAAAGTAACCAAGATCGAGCGTCTAGGATTTACTTGTCAATAGCTCGCCTGGGAAACATCCAGAGAAGTCAAAGACAGTGCTTCTATACTAATTGCCAGGCGCTGAGACGAATGCCGCCAAGATCGAGCGTCTAAGACTTACGGTTCAAGAATTAGCCTCAGAAACAGTGGGAAACAGTGTTTCTATACTAATTGCCAGGCGCTGAGACGAATGCCGCCAAGATCAAGCGTCAAAGACTTACGGTTCAAGAATTAGCCTCAGAAACAGTGGGAAACAGTGCTTTTATACTAATTGCCAGGCGCTGAGACGAATGCCGCCAAGATCGAGCGTCTATGACTTACGGTTCAAGAATTAGCCTCAGAAACAGTGGTTCTGAACATGCTGCCAATAGCTCGCCTGGGAAACATCCAGAGAAGTCCAAGATAGTGTTTTTTTAGACTGGCTGCCATGAGCTGAAACGAATGCAGCCAAGAGCGAGCGTCTGTGACTTACGGTTCAAGAGTTATTCACAGAAACATGGTTCTGAACTTTGCTGCCAGCCGCGAAAGCAAAAGTAACCAAGATCGAGCGTCTAGGATTTACTTGTCAATAGCTCGCCTGGGAAACATCCAGAGAAGTCAAAGACAGTGCTTCTACACTAATTGCCAGGCGCTGAGACGAATGCCGCCAAGATCAAGCGTCTAAGACTTACGGTTCAAGAATTAGCCTCAGAAACAGTGGGAAACAGTGTTTCTATACTAATTGCCAGGCGCTGAGACGAATGCCGCCAAGATCAAGCGTCAAAGACTTACGGTTCAAGAATTAGCCTCAGAAACAGTGGGAAACAGTGCTTTTATACTAATTGCCAGGCGCTGAGACGAATGCCGCCAAGATCGAGCGTCTATGACTTACGGTTCAAGAATTAGCCTCAGAAACAGTGGTTCTGAACATGCTGCCAATAGCTCGCCTGGGAAACATCCAGAGAAGTCCAAGATAGTGTTTTTTTTAGACTGGCTGCCACGAGCTGAAACGAATGCAGCCAAGAGCGAGCGTCTGTGACTTACGGTTCAAGAGTTATTCACAGAAACATGGTTCTGAACTTTGCTGCCAGCCGCGAAAGCGAAAGTAACCAAGATCGAGCGTCTAAGACTTACGGTTCAAGAACTAGCCTCAGAAACAGTGGGAAACAGTGCTTCTATACTAATTGCCAGGCGCTGAGACGAATGCCGCCAAGATCGAGCGTCTATGACTTACGGTTCAAGAATTAGCCTCAGAAACAGTGGTTTTGAACATGCTGCCAATAGCTCGCCTGGGAAACATCCAGAGAAGTCCAAGATAGTGTTTTTTAGACTGGCTGCCACGAGCTGAAACGAATGCAACCAAGAGCGAGCGTCTGTGACTTACGGTTCAAGAGTTATTCACAGAAACATGGTTCTGAACTTTGCTGCCAGCCGCGAAAGCGAAAGTAACCAAGATCGAGCGTCTAGGATTTACTTGTCAATAGCTCGCCTGGGAAACATCCAGAGAAGTCAAAGACAGTGCTTCTATACTAATTGCCAGGCGCTGAGACGAATGCCGCCAAGATCGAGCGTCTAAGACTTACGGTTCAAGAATTAGCCTCAGAAACAGTGGGAAACAGTGTTTCTATACTAATTGCCAGGCGCTGAGACGAATGCCGCCAAGATCAAGCGTCAAAGACTTACGGTTCAAGAATTAGCCTCAGAAACAGTGGGAAACAGTGCTTTTATACTAATTGCCAGGCGCTGAGACGAATGCCGCCAAGATCGAGCGTCTATGACTTACGGTTCAAGAATTAGCCTCAGAAACAGTGGTTCTGAACATGCTGCCAATAGCTCGCCTGGGAAACATCCAGAGAAGTCCAAGATAGTGTTTTTTTTAGACTGGCTGCCACGAGCTGAAACGAATGCAGCCAAGAGCGAGCGTCTGTGACTTACGGTTCAAGAGTTATTCACAGAAACATGGTTCTGAACTTTGCTGCCAGCCGCGAAAGCAAAAGTAACCAAGATCGAGCGTCTAGGATTTACTTGTCAATAGCTCGCCTGGGAAACATCCAGAGAAGTCAAAGACAGTGCTTCTACACTAATTGCCAGGCGCTGAGACGAATGCCGCCAAGATCAAGCGTCTAAGACTTACGATTCAAGAATTAGCCTCAGAAACAGTGGGAAACAGTGATTCTATACTAATTGCCAGGCGCTTAGACGAATGCCGCCAAGATCGAGCGTCTATGACTTACGGTTCAAGAATTAGCCTCAGAAACAGTGGTTCTGAACATGCTGCCAATAGCTCGCCTGGGAAACATCCAGAGAAGTCCAAGATAATGTTTTTTAGACTGGCTGCCACGAGCTGAAACGAATGCAACCAAGAGCGAGCGTCTGTGACTTACGGTTCAAGAGTTATTCACAGAAACATGGTTCTGAACTTTGCTGCCAGCCGCGAAAGCGAAAATAACCAAGATCGAGCGTCTAGGATTTACTTGTCAATAGCTCGCCTGGGAAACATCCAGAGAAGTCAAAGACAGTGCTTCTATACTATTTGCCAGGCGCTGAGACGAATGCCGCCAAGATCGAGCGTCTAAGACTTACGGTTCAAGAATTAGCCTCAGAAACAGTGGGAAACAGTGTTTCTATACTAATTGACAGGCGCTGAGGCGAATGCCGCCAAGATCAAGCGTCAAAGACTTACGGTTCAAGAATTAGCCTCAGAAACAGTGGGAAACAGTGCTTTTATACTAATTGCCAGGCGCTGAGACGAATGCCGCCAAAATCGAGCGTCTATGACTTACGGTTCAAGAATTAGCCTCAGAAACAGTGGTTCTGAACATGCTGCCAATAGCTCACCTGGGAAACATCCAGAGAAGTCCAAGATAGTGTTTTTTAGACTGGCTGCCACGAGCTGAAACGAATGCAGCCAAGAGCGAGCGTCTGTCACTTACGGTTCAAGATTTATTCACAGAAACATGGTTCTGAACTTTGCTGCCAGCCGCGAAAGCGAAAGTAACCAAGATCGAGGTCTAAGACTTACGGTTCAAGAATTAGCCTCAGAAACAGTGGGAAACAGTGCTTCTATACTAATTGCCAGGCGCTGAGACGAATGCCGCCAAGATCGAGCGTCTATGACTTACGGTTCAAGAATTAGCCTCAGAAACAGTGGTTTTGAACATGCTGCCAATAGCTCGCCTGGGAAACATCCAGAGAAGTCCAAGATAGTGTTTTTTAGACTGGCTGCCACGAGCTGAAACGAATGCAACCAAGAGCGAGCGTCTGTGACTTACGGTTCAAGAGTTATTCACAGAAACATGGTTCTGAACTTTGCTGCCAGCCGCGAAAGCGAAAGTAACCAAGATCGAGCGTCTAGGATTTACTTGTCAATAGCTCGCCTGGGAAACATCCAGAGAAGTCAAAGACAGTGCTTCTATACTAATTGCCAGGCGCTGAGACGAATGCCGCCAAGATCGAGCGTCTATGACTTACGGTTCAAGAATTAGCCTCAGAAACAGTGGTTTTGAACATGCTGCCAATAGCTCGCCTGGAAAACATCCAGAGAAGTCCAAGATAGTGTTTTTAGACTGGCTGCCACGAGCTGAAACGAATGCAACCAAGAGCGAGCGTCTGTGACTTACGGTTCAAGAGTTATTCACAGAAACATGGTTCTGAACTTTGCTGCCAGCCGCGAAAGCGAAAGTAACCAAGATCGAGCGTCTAGGATTTACTTGTCAATAGCTCGCCTGGGAAACATCCAGAGAAGTCAAAGACAGTGCTTCTATACTAATTGCCAGGCGCTGAGACGAATGCCGCCAAGATCGAGCGTCTAAGACTTACGGTTCAAGAATTAGCCTCAGAAACAGTGGGAAACAGTGTTTCTATACTAATTGCCAGGCGCTGAGACGAATGCCGCCAAGATCAAGCGTCAAAGACTTACGGTTCAAGAATTAGCCTCAGAAACAGTGGGAAACAGTGCTTTTATACTAATTGCCAGGCGCTGAGACGAATGCCGCCAAGATCGAGCGTCTATGACTTACGGTTCAAGAATTAGCCTCAGAAACAGTGGTTCTGAACATGCTGCCAATAGCTCGCCTGGGAAACATCCAGAGAAGTCCAAGATAGTGTTTTTTTAGACTGGCTGCCACGAGCTGAAACGAATGCAGCCAAGAGCGAGCGTCTGTGACTTACGGTTCAAGAGTTATTCACAGAAACATGGTTCTGAACTTTGCTGCCAGCCGCGAAAGCAAAAGTAACCAAGATCGAGCGTCTAGGATTTACTTGTCAATAGCTCGCCTGGGAAACATCCAGAGAAGTCAAAGACAGTGCTTCTACACTAATTGCCAGGCGCTGAGACGAATGCCGCCAAGTTCAAGCGTCTAAGACTTACGATTCAAGAATTAGCCTCAGAAACAGTGGGAAACAGTGATTCTATACTAATTGCCAGGCGCTTAGACGAATGCCGCCAAGATCGAGCGTCTATGACTTACGGTTCAAGAATTAGCCTCAGAAACAGTGGTTCTGAACATGCTGCCAATAGCTCGCCTGGGAAACATCCAGAGAAGTCCAAGATAATGTTTTTTAGACTGGCTGCCACGAGCTGAAACGAATGCAACCAAGAGCGAGCGTCTGTGACTTACGGTTCAAGAGTTATTCACAGAAACATGGTTCTGAACTTTGCTGCCAGCCGCGAAAGCGAAAATAACCAAGATCGAGCGTCTAGGATTTACTTGTCAATAGCTCGCCTGGGAAACATCCAGAGAAGTCAAAGACAGTGCTTCTATACTATTTGCCAGGCGCTGAGACGAATGCCGCCAAGATCGAGCGTCTAAGACTTACGGTTCAAGAATTAGCCTCAGAAACAGTGGGAAACAGTGTTTCTATACTAATTGACAGGCGCTGAGACGAATGCCGCCAAGATCAAGCGTCAAAGACTTACGGTTCAAGAATTAGCCTCAGAAACAGTGGGAAACAGTGCTTTTATACTAATTGCCAGGCGCTGAGACGAATGCCGCCAAAATCGAGCGTCTATGACTTACGGTTCAAGAATTAGCCTCAGAAACAGTGGTTTTGAACATGCTGCCAATAGCTCGCCTGGGAAACATCCAGAGAAGTCCAAGATAGTGTTTTTTAGACTGGCTGCCACGAGCTGAAACGAATGCAACCAAGAGCGAGCGTCTGTGACTTACGGTTCAAGAGTTATTCACAGAAACATGGTTCTGAACTTTGCTGCCAGCCGCGAAAGCGAAAGTAACCAAGATCGAGGTCTAAGACTTACGGTTCAAGAATTAGCCTCAGAAACAGTGGGAAACAGTGCTTCTATACTAATTGCCAGGCGCTGAGACGAATGCCGCCAAGATCGAGCGTCTATGACTTACGGTTCAAGAATTAGCCTCAGAAACAGTGGTTTTGAACATGCTGCCAATAGCTCGCCTGGGAAACATCCAGAGAAGTCCAAGATAGTGTTTTTTAGACTGGCTGCCACGAGCTGAAACGAATGCAACCAAGAGCGAGCGTCTGTGACTTACGGTTCAAGAGTTATTCACAGAAACATGGTTCTGAACTTTGCTGCCAGCCGCGAAAGCGAAAGTAACCAAGATCGAGCGTCTAGGATTTACTTGTCAATAGCTCGCCTGGGAAACATCCAGAGAAGTCAAAGACAGTGCTTCTATACTAATTGCCAGGCGCTGAGACGAATGCCGCCAAGATCGAGCGTCTAAGACTTACGGTTCAAGAATTAGCTCAGAAACAGTGGGAAACAGTGCTTCTATACTAATTGCCAGGCGCTGAGACGAATGCCGCCAAGATCGAGCGTCTATGACTTACGGTTCAAGAATTAGCCTCAGAAACAGTGGTTTTGAACATGCTGCCAATAGCTCGCCTGGGAAACATCCAGAGAAGTCCAAGATAGTGTTTTTTAGACTGGCTGCCACGAGCTGAAACGAATGCAACCAAGAGCGAGCGTCTGTGACTTACGGTTCAAGAGTTATTCACAGAAACATGGTTCTGAACTTTGCTGCCAGCGCGAAAGCGAAAGTAACCAAGATCGAGCGTCTAGGATTTACTTGTCAATAGCTCGCCTGGGAAACATCCAGAGAAGTCAAAGACAGTGCTTCTATACTAATTGCCAGGCGCTGAGACGAATGCCGCCAAGATCGAGCGTCTAAGACTTACGGTTCAAGAATTAGCCTCAGAAACAGTGGGAAACAGTGTTTCTATACTAATTGCCAGGCGCTGAGACGAATGCCGCCAAGATCAAGCGTCAAAGACTTACGGTTCAAGAATTAGCCTCAGAAACAGTGGGAAACAGTGCTTTTATACTAATTGCCAGGCGCTGAGACGAATGCCGCCAAGATCGAGCGTCTATGACTTACGGTTCAAGAATTAGCCTCAGAAACAGTGGTTCTGAACATGCTGCCAATAGCTCGCCTGGGAAACATCCAGAGAAGTCCAAGATAGTGTTTTTTTAGACTGGCTGCCACGAGCTGAAACGAATGCAGCCAAGAGCGAGCGTCTGTGACTTACGGTTCAAGAGTTATTCACAGAAACATGGTTCTGAACTTTGCTGCCAGCCGCGAAAGCAAAAGTAACCAAGATCGAGCGTCTAGGATTTACTTGTCAATAGCTCGCCTGGGAAACATCCAGAGAAGTCAAAGACAGTGCTTCTACACTAATTGCCAGGCGCTGAGACGAATGCCGCCAAGTTCAAGCGTCTAAGACTTACGATTCAAGAATTAGCCTCAGAAACAGTGGGAAACAGTGATTCTATACTAATTGCCAGGCGCTTAGACGAATGCCGCCAAGATCGAGCGTCTATGACTTACGAGTTCAAGAATTAGCCTCAGAAACAGTGGTTCTGAACATGCTGCCAATAGCTCGCCTGGGAAACATCCAGAGAAGTCCAAGATAATGTTTTTTAGACTGGCTGCCACGAGCTGAAACGAATGCAACCAAGAGCGAGCGTCTGTGACTTACGGTTCAAGAGTTATTCACAGAAACATGGTTCTGAACTTTGCTGCCAGCCGCGAAAGCGAAAATAACCAAGATCGAGCGTCTAGGATTTACTTGTCAATAGCTCGCCTGGGAAACATCCAGAGAAGTCAAAGACAGTGCTTCTATACTATTTGCCAGGCGCTGAGACGAATGCCGCCAAGATAGAGCGTCTAAGACTTACGGTTCAAGAATTAGCCTCAGAAACAGTGGGAAACAGTGTTTCTATACTAATTGCCAGGCGCTGAGACGAATGCCGCCAAGATCAAGCGTCAAAGACTTACGGTTCAAGAATTAGCCTCAGAAACAGTGGGAAACAGTGCTTTTATACTAATTGCCAGGCGCTGAGACGAATGCCGCCAAGATCGAGCGTCTATGACTTACGGTTCAAGAATTAGCCTCAGAAACAGTGGTTCTGAACATGCTGCCAATAGCTCGCCTGGGAAACATCCAGAGAAGTCCAAGATAGTGTTTTTTAGACTGGCTGCCACGAGCTGAAACGAATGCAACCAAGAGCGAGCGTCTGTGACTTACGGTTCAAGAGTTATTCACAGAAACATGGTTCTGAACTTTGCTGCCAGCCGCGAAAGCGAAAGTAACCAAGATCGAGCGTCTAGGATTTACTTGTCAATAGCTCGCCTGGGAAACATCCAGAGAAGTCAAAGACAGTGCTTCTATACTAATTGCCAGGCGCTGAGACGAATGCCGCCAAGATCGAGCGTCTAAGACTTACGGTTCAAGAATTAGCCTCAGAAACAGTGGGAAACAGTGTTTCTATACTAATTGCCAGGCGCTGAGACGAATGCCGCCAAGATCAAGCGTCAAAGACTTACGGTTCAAGAATTAGCCTCAGAAACAGTGGGAAACAGTGCTTTTATACTAATTGCCAGGCGCTGAGACGAATGCCGCCAAGATCGAGCGTCTATGACTTACGGTTCAAGAATTAGCCTCAGAAACAGTGGTTCTGAACATGCTGCCAATAGCTCGCCTGGGAAACATCCAGAGAAGTCCAAGATAGTGTTTTTTTAGACTGGCTGCCACGAGCTGAAACGAATGCAGCCAAGAGCGAGCGTCTGTGACTTACGGTTCAAGAGTTATTCACAGAAACATGGTTCTGAACTTTGCTGCCAGCCGCGAAAGCAAAAGTAACCAAGATCGAGCGTCTAGGATTTACTTGTCAATAGCTCGCCTGGGAAACATCCAGAGAAGTCAAAGACAGTGCTTCTACACTAATTGCCAGGCGCTGAGACGAATGCCGCCAAGATCAAGCGTCTAAGACTTACGATTCAAGAATTAGCCTCAGAAACAGTGGGAAACAGTGATTATATACTAATTGCCAGGCGCTTAGACGAATGCCGCCAAGATCGAGCGTCTATGACTTACGGTTCAAGAATTAGCCTCAGAAACAGTGGTTCTGAACATGCTGCCAATAGCTCACCTGGGAAACATCCAGAGAAGTCCAAGATAGTGTTTTTTAGACTGGCTGCCACGAGCTGAAACGAATGCAGCCAAGAGCGAGCGTCTGTGACTTACGGTTCAAGAGTTATTCGCAGAAACATGGTTCTGAACTTTGCTGCCAGCCGCGAAAGCGAAAATAACCAAGATCGAGCGTCTAGGATTTACTTGTCAATAGCTCGCCTGGGAAACATCCAGAGAAGTCAAAGAGAGTGCTTCTATACTAATTGCCAGGCGCTGAGACAAATGCCGCCAAGATCGAGCGTCTATGACTTACGGTTCAAGAATTAGCCTCAGAAACAGTGGGAAACAGTGTTTCTATACTAATTGACAGGCGCTGAGACGAATGCCGCCGAGATCGAGCGTCTATGACTTACGGTTCAAGAATTAGCCTCAGAAACAGTGGTTCTGAACATGCTGCCAATAGCTCACCTGGGAAACTTCCAGAGAAGTCCAAGATAGTGTTTTTTAGACTGGCTGCCACGAGCTGAAACGAATGCAGCCAAGAGCGAGCGTCTATTACTTACGGTTCAAGAGTTATTCACAGAAACATGGTTCAGAACTTTGCTGCCAGCCGCGAAAGCGAAAATAACCAAGATCGAGCGTCTAGGATTTACTTGTCAATAGCTCGCCTGGGAAACATCCAGTGAAGTCAAAGACAGTGCTTCTATACTAATTGCCAGGCGCTGAGACGAATGCCGCCAAGATCGAGCCTCTATGACTTACGGTTCAAGAATTAGCCTCAGAAACAGTGGTTTTGAACATGCTGCCAATAGCTCGCCTGGGAAACATCCAGAGAAGTCCAAGATAGTGTTTTTTAGACTGGCTGCCACGAGCTGAAACGAATGCAGCCAAGAGCGAGCGTCTGTGACTTACGGTTCAAGAGTTATTCACAGAAACATGGTTCTGAACTTTGCTGCCAGCCGCGAAAGCGAAAGTAACCAAGATCGAGCGTCTAGGATTTACTTGTCAATAGCTCGCCTGGGAAACATCCAGAGAAGTCAAAGACAGTGCTTCTATACTAATTGCCAGGCGCTGAGACGAATGCCGCCAAGATCAAGCGTCTAAGACTTACGGTTCAAGAATTAGCCTCAGAAACAGTGGGAAACAGTGCTTCTATACTAATTGCCAGGCGCTGAGACGAATGCCGCCAAGATCGAGCGTCTATGACTTACTGTTCAAGAATTAGCCTCAGAAACAGTGGTTTTGAACATGCTGCCAATAGCTCGCCTGGGAAACATCCAGAGAAGTCCAAGATAGTGTTTTTTAGACTGGCTGCCACGAGCTGAAACGAATGCAACCAAGAGCGAGCGTCTGTGACTTACGGTTCAAGAGTTATTCACAGAAACATGGTTCTGAACTTTGCTGCCAGCCGCGAAAGCGAAAGTAACCAAGATCGAGCGTCTAGGATTTACTTGTCAATAGCTCGCCTGGGAAACAGCCAGAGAAGTCAAAGACAGTGCTTCTATACTAATTGCCAGGCGCTGAGACGAATGCCGCCAAGATCGAGCGTCTAAGACTTACGGTTCAAGAATTAGCTTCAGAAACAGTGGGAAACAGTGTGTCTATACTAATTGCCAGGCGCTGAGACGAATGCCGCCAAGATCAAGCGTCAAAGACTTACTGTTCAAGAATTAGCCTCAGAAACAGTGGTTCTAAACATGCTGCCAATAGCTCGCCTGGGAAACATCCAGAGAAGTCCAAGATAGTGTTTTTTAGACTGGCTGCCACGAGCTGAAACGAATGCAACCAAGAGCGAGCGTCTGTGACTTACGGTTCAAGAGTTATTCACAGAAACATGGTTCTGAACTTTGCTGCCAGCCGCGAAAGCGAAAGTAACCAAGATCGAGCGTCTAGGATTTATTTGTCAATAGCTCGCCTGCGAAACATCCAGAGAAGTCAAAGACAGTGCTTCTATACTAATTGCCAGGCGCTGAGACGAATGCCGCCAAGATCTAGCGTCTATGACTTACGGTTCAAGAATTAGCATCAGAAACAGTGGGAAACAGTGCTTCTATACTAATTGCCATGCGCTGAGACGAATGCCGCCAAGATCGAGCGTCTATGACTTACGGTTCAAGAATTAGCCTCAGAAACATTGGTTCTGAACATGCTGCCAATAGCTCGCCTGGGAAACATCCAGAGAAGTCCAAGATAGTGTTTTTTAGACTGGCTGCCACGAGCTGAAACGAATGCAGCCAAGAGCGAGCGTCTATTACTTACGGTTCAAGAGTTATTCACAGAAACATGGTTCTGAACTTTGCTGCCAGCCGCGAAAGCGAAAGTAACCAAGATCGAGCGTCTAGGATTTATTTGTCAATAGCTCGCCTGCGAAACATCCAGAGAAGTCAAAGACAGTGCTTCTATACTAATTGCCAGGCGCTGAGACGAATGCCGCCAAGATCTAGCGTCTATGACTTACGGTTCAAGAATTAGCATCAGAAACAGTGGGAAACAGTGCTTCTATACTAATTGCCATGCGCTGAGACGAATGCCGCCAAGATCGAGCGTCTATGACTTACGGTTCAAGAATTAGCCTCAGAAACATTGGTTCTGAACATGCTGCCAATAGCTCGCCTGGGAAACATCCAGAGAAGTCCAAGATAGTGTTTTTTAGACTGGCTGCCACGAGCTGAAACGAATGCAGCCAAGAGCGAGCGTCTATTACTTACGGTTCAAGAGTTATTCACAGAAACATGGTTCTGAACTTTGCTGCCAGCCGCGAAAGCGAAAATAACCAAGATCGAGCCTCTAGGATTTACTTGTCAATAGCTCGCCTGGGAAACATCCAGTGAAGTCAAAGACAGTGATTCTATACTAATTGCCAGGCGCTGAGACGAATGCCGCCAAGATCGAGCGTCTATGACTTACGGTTCAAGAATTAGCCTCAGAAACAGTGGGAAACAGTGCTTCTATACTAATTTCCAGGCGCTGAGACGAATGCCGCCAAGATCGAGCGTCTATGACTTACGGTTCAAGAATTAGCCTCAGAAACAGTGATTCTGAACATGCTGCCAATAGCTCGCCTGGGAAACATCCAGAGAAGTCCAAGATAGTGTTTTTTAGACTGGCTGCAACGAGCTGAAACGAATGCAGCCAAGAGCGAGCGTCTGTCACTTACGGTTCAAGATTTATTCACAGAAACATGGTTCTGAACTTTGCTGCCAGCCGCGAAAGCGAAAGTAACCAAGATCGAGCGTCTAGGATTTACTTGTCAATAGCTCGCCTGGGAAACATCCAGATAAGTCAAAGACAGTGCTTCTATACTAATTGCCAGGCGCTGAGACGAATGCCGCCAAGATCAAGCGTCTAAGACTTACGGTTCAAGAATTAGCCTCAGAAACAGTGGGAAACAGTGCTTCTATACTAATTGCCAGGCGCTGAGACGAATGCCGCCAAGATCGAGCGTCTATGACTTACGGTTCAAGAATTAGCCTCAGAAACAGTGGTTTTGAACATGCTGCCAATAGCTCGCCTGGGAAACATCCAGAGAAGTCCAAGATAGTGTTTTTTAGACTGGCTGCCACGATCTGAAACGAATGCAACCAAGAGCGAGCGTCTGTGACTTACGGTTCAAGAGTTATTCGCAGAAACATGGTTCTGAACTTTGCTGCCAGCCGCGAAAGCGAAAATAACCAAGATCGAGCGTCTAGGATTTACTTGTCAATAGCTCGCCTGGGAAACATCCAGAGAAGTCAAAGACAGTGCTTCTATACTAATTGCCAGGCGCTGAGACAAATGCCGCCAAGATCGAGCGTCTATGACTTACGGTTCAAGAATTAGCCTCAGAAACAGTGGTTCTAAACATGCTGCCAATAGCTCGCCTGGGAAACATCCAGAGAAGTCCAAGATAGTGTTTTTTAGACTGGCTGCCACGAGCTGAAACGAATGCAGCCAAGAGCGAGCGTCTGTGACTTACGGTTCAAGAGTTATTCACAGAAACATGGTTCTGAACTTTGCTGCCAGCCGCGAAAGCGAAAATAACCAAGATCGAGCGTCTAGGATTTACTTGTCAATAGCTCGCCTGCGAAACATCCAGAGAAGTCAAAGACAGTGCTTCTATACTAATTGCCAGGCGCTGAGATGAATGCCGCCAAGATCGAGCGTCTAAGACTTACGGTTCAAGAATTAGCCTCAGAAACAGTGGGAAACAGTGTTTCTATACTAATTGCCAGGCGCTGAGACGAATGCCGCCAAGATCGAGCGTCTATGACTTACGGTTCAAGAATTAGCCTCAGAAACAGTGGTTCTGAACATGCTGCCAATAGCTCACCTGGGAAACATCCAGAGAAGTCCAAGATAGTGTTTTTTAGACTGGCTGCCACGAGCTGAAACGAATGCAGCCAAGAGCGAGCGTATGTCACTTACGGTTCAAGATTTATTCACAGAAACATGGTTCTGAACTTTGCTGCCAGCCGCGAAAGCGAAAGTAACCAAGATCGAGCGTCTAGGATTTACTTGTCAATAGCTCGCCTGGGAAACATCCAGATAAGTCAAAGACAGTGCTTCTATACTAATTGCCAGGCGCTGAGACGAATGCCGCCAAGATCAAGCGTCTAAGACTTACGGTTCAAGAATTAGCCTCAGAAACAGTGGGAAACAGTGCTTCTATACTAATTGCCAGGCGCTGAGACGAATGCCGCCAAGATCGAGCGTCTATGACTTACGGTTCAAGAATTAGCCTCAGAAACAGTGGTTTTGAACATGCTGCCAATAGCTCGCCTGGGAAACATCCAGAGAAGTCCAAGATAGTGTTTTTTAGACTGGCTGCCACGATCTGAAACGAATGCAACCAAGAGCGAGCGTCTGTGACTTACGGTTCAAGAGTTATTCACAGAAACATGGTTCTGAACTTTGCTGCCAGCCGCGAAAGCGAAAGTAACCAAGATCGAGCGTCTAGGATTTACTTGTCAATAGCTCGCCTGAGAAACATCCAGAGAAGTCAAAGACAGTGCTTCTATACTAATTGCCAGGCGCTGAGACGAATGCCGCCAAGATCGAGCGTCTAAGACTTACGGTTCAGGAATTAGCCTCAGAAACAGTGGGAAACAGTGTTTCTATACTAATTGCCAGGCGCTGAGACGAATGCCGCCAAGATCAAGCGTCAAAGACTTACGGTTCAAGAATTAGCCTCAGAAACAGTGGGAAACATTGCTTTTATACTAATTGCCAGGCGCTGAGACGAATGCCGCCAAGATCGAGCGTCTATGACTTACGGTTCAAGAATTAGCCTCAGAAACAGTGGTTCTAAACATGCTGCCAATAGCTCGCCTGGGAAACATCCAGAGAAGTCCAAGATAGTGTTTTTTAGACTGGCTGCCACGAGCTGCAACCAAGAGCGAGCGTCTGTGACTTACGGTTCAAGAGTTATTCACAGAAACATGGTTCTGAACTTTGCTGCCAGCCGCGAAAGCGAAAATAACCAAGATCGAGCGTCTAGGATTTACTTGTCAATAGCTCGCCTGCGAAACATCCAGAGAAGTCAAAGACAGTGCTTCTATACTAATTGACAGGCGCTGAGATGAATGCCGCCAAGATCGAGCGTCTAAGACTTACGGTTCAAGAATTAGCCTCAGAAACAGTGGGAAACAGTGTTTCTATACTAATTGCCAGGCGCTGAGACGAATGCCGCCAAGATCGAGCGTCTATGACTTAGGGTTCAAGAATTAGCCTCAGAAACAGTGGTTCTGAACATGCTGCCAATAGCTCACCTGGGAAAGATCCAGAGAAGTCCAAGATAGTGTTTTTTAGACTGGCTGCCACGAGCTGAAACGAATGCAGCCAAGAGCGAGCGTCTGTCACTTACGGTTCAAGATTTATTCACAGAAACATGGTTCTGAACTTTGCTGCCAGCCGCGAAAGCGAAAGTAACCAAGATCGAGCGTCTAGGATTTACTTGTCAATAGCTCGCCTGGGAAACATCCAGATAAGTCAAAGACAGTGCTTCTATACTAATTGCCAGGCGCTGAGACGAATGCCGCCAAGATCAAGCGTCTAAGACTTACGGTTCAAGAATTAGCCTCAGAAACAGTGGGAAACAGTGCTTCTATACTAATTGCCAGGCGCTGAGACGAATGCCGCCAAGATCGAGCGTCTATGACTTACGGTTCAAGAATTAGCCTCAGAAACAGTGGTTTTGAACATGCTGCCAATAGCTCGCCTGGGAAACATCCAGAGAAGTCCAAGATAGTGTTTTTTAGACTGGCTGCCACGAGCTGAAACGAATGCAACCAAGAGCGAGCGTCTGTGACTTACGGTTCAAGAGTTATTCACAGAAACATGGTTCTGAACTTTGCTGCCAGCCGCGAAAGCGAAAGTAACCAAGATCGAGCGTCTAGGATTTACTTGTCAATAGCTCGCCTGAGAAACATCCAGAGAAGTCAAAGACAGTGCTTCTATACTAATTGCCAGGCGCTGAGACGAATGCCGCCAAGATCGAGCGTCTAAGACTTACGGTTCTAGAATTAGCCTCAGAAACAGTGGGAAACAGTGTTTCTATACTAATTGCCAGGCGCTGAGACGAATGCCGCCAAGATCAAGCGTCAAAGACTTACGGTTCAAGAATTAGCCTCAGAAACAGTGGGAAACAGTGCTTTTATACTAATTGCCAGGCGCTGAGACGAATGCCGCCAAGATCGAGCGTCTATGACTTACGGTTCAAGAATTAGCCTCAGAAACAGTGGTTCTAAACATGCTGCCAATAGCTCGCCTGGGAAACATCCAGAGAAGTCCAAAATAGTGTTTTTTAGACTGGCTGCCACGAGCTGAAACCAATGCAACCAAGAGCGAGCGTCTGTGACTTACGGTTCAAGAGTTATTCACAGAAACATGGTTCTGAACTTTGCTGCCAGCCGCGAAAGCGAAAGTAACCAAGATCGAGCATCTAGGATTTACTTGTCAATAGCTCGCCTGGGAAACATCCAGAGAAGTCAAAGACAGTGCTTCTATACTAATTGCCAGGCGCTGAGACGAATGCCGCCAAGATCGAGCGTCTAAGACTTACGGTTCAAGAATTAGCCTCAGAAACAGTGGGAAACAGTGTTTCTATACTAATTGCCAGGCGCTGAGACGAATGCCGCCAAGATCAAGCGTCAAAGACTTACGGTTCAAGAATTAGCCTCAGAAACAGTGGTTGTGAACATGCTGCCAATAGCTCGCCTGGGAAACATCCAGAGAAGTCCAAGATAGTGTTTTTTAGACTGGCTGCCACGAGCTGAAACCAATGCAACCAAGAGCGAGCGTCTGTGACTTACGGTTCAAGAGTTATTCACAGAAACATGGTTCTGAACTTTGCTGCCAGCCGCGAAAGCGAAAGTAACCAAGATCGAGCGTCTAGGATTTACTTGTCAATAGCTCGCCTGGGAAACATCCAGAGAAGTCAAAGACAGTGCTTCTATACTAATTGCCAGGCGCTGAGACGAATGCCGCCAAGATCGAGCGTCTAAGACTTACGGTTCAAGAATTAGCCTCAGAAACAGTAGGAAACAGTGTTTCTATACTAATTGCCAGGCGCTGAGACGAATGCCGCCAAGATCAAGCGTCAAAGACTTACGGTTCAAGAATTAGCCTCAGAAACAGTGGGAAACAGTGCTTTTATACTAATTGCCAGGCGCTGAGACGAATGCCGCCAAGATCGAGCGTCTATGACTTACGGTTCAAGAATTAGCCTCAGAAACAGTGGTTCTGAACATGCTGCCAATAGCTCGCCTGGGAAACATCCAGAGAAGTCCAAGATAGTGTTTTTTTAGACTGGCTGCCACGAGCTGAAACGAATGCAGCCAAGAGCGAGCGTCTGTGACTTACAGTTCAAGAGTTATTCGCAGAAACATGGTTCTGAACTTTGCTGCCAGCCGCGAAAGCGAAAATAACCAAGATCGAGTGTCTAGGATTTACTTGTCAATAGCTCGCCTGGGAAACATCCAGATAAGTCAAAGACAGTGCTTCTATACTAATTGCCAGGCGCTGAGACAAATGCCGCCAAGATCGAGCATCTATGAATTACGGTTCAAGAATTAGCCTCAGAAACAGTGGTTCTGAACATGCTGCCAATAGCTCGCCTGGGAAACATCCAGAGAAGTCCAAGATAGTGTTTTTTAGACTGGCTGCCACGAGCTGAAACGAATGCAGCCAAGAGCGAGCGTCTGTGACTTACGGTTCAAGAGTTATTCACAGAAACATGGTTCTGAACTTTGCTGCCAGCCGCGAAAGCGAAAATAACCAAGATCGAGCGTCTAGGATTTACTTGTCAATAGCTCGCCTGCGAAACATCCAGAGAAGTCAAAGACAGTGCTTCTATACTAATTGCCAGGCGCTGAGATGAATGCCGCCAAGATCGAGCGTCTAAGACTTACGGTTCAAGAATTAGCCTCAGAAACAGTGGGAAACAGTGCTTCTATACTAATTGCCAGGCGCTGAGACGAATGCCGCCAAGATCGAGCGTCTATGACTTACGGTTCAAGAATTAGCCTCAGAAACAGTGGTTTTGAACATGCTGCCAATAGCTCGCCTGGGAAACATCCAGAGAAGTCCAAGATAGTGTTTTTTAGACTGGCTGCCACGAGCTGAAACGAATGCAACCAAGAGCGAGCGTCTGTGACTTACGGTTCAAGAGTTATTCACAGAAACATGGTTCTGAACTTTGCTGCCAGCCGCGAAAGCGAAAGTAACCAAGATCGAGCGTCTAGGATTTACTTGTCAATAGCTCGCCTGGGAAACATCCAGAGAAGTCAAAGACAGTGCTTCTATACTAATTGCCAGGCGCTGAGACGAATGCCGCCAAGATCGAGCGTCTAAGACTTACGGTTCAAGAATTAGCCTCAGAAACAGTGGGAAACAGTGTTTCTATACTAATTGCCAGGCGCTGAGACGAATGCCGCCAAGATCAAGCGTCAAAGACTTACGGTTCAAGAATTAGCCTCAGAAACAGTGGGAAACAGTGCTTTTATACTAATTGCCAGGCGCTGAGACGAATGCCGCCAAGATCGAGCGTCTATGACTTACGGTTCAAGAATTAGCCTCAGAAACAGTGGTTCTGAACATGCTGCCAATAGCTCGCCTGGGAAACATCCAGAGAAGTCCAAGATAATGTTTTTTAGACTGGCTGCCACGAGCTGAAACGAATGCAACCAAGAGCGAGCGTCTGTGACTTACAGTTCAAGAGTTATTCGCAGAAACATGGTTCTGAACTTTGCTGCCAGCCGCGAAAGCGAAAATAACCAAGATCGAGCGTCTAGGATTTACTTGTCAATAGCTCGCCTGGGAAACATCCAGATAAGTCAAAGACAGTGCTTCTATACTAATTGCCAGGCGCTGAGACAAATGCCGCCAAGATCGAGCATCTATGAATTACGGTTCAAGAATTAGCCTCAGAAACAGTGGTTCTGAACATGCTGCCAATAGCTCGCCTGGGAAACATCCAGAGAAGTCCAAGATAGTGTTTTTTAGACTGGCGGCAACGAGCTGAAACGAATGCAGCCAAGAGCGAGCGTCTGTGACTTACGGTTCAAGAGTTATTCACAGAAACATGGTTCTGAACTTTGCTGCCAGCCGCGAAAGCGAAAATAACCAAGATCGAGCGTCTAGGATTTACTTGTCAATAGCTCGCCTGCGAAACATCCAGAGAAGTCAAAGACAGTGCTTCTATACTAATTGCCAGGCGCTGAGATGAATGCCGCCAAGATCGAGCGTCTAAGACTTACGGTTCAAGAATTAGCCTCAGAAACAGTGGGAAACAGTGCTTCTATACTAATTGCCAGGCGCTGAGACGAATGCCGCCAAGATCGAGCGTCTATGACTTACGGTTCAAGAATTAGCCTCAGAAACAGTGGTTTTGAACATGCTGCCAATAGCTCGCCTGGGAAACATCCAGAGAAGTCCAAGATAGTGTTTTTTAGACTGGCTGCCACGAGCTGAAACGAATGCAACCAAGAGCGAGCGTCTGTGACTTACGGTTCAAGAGTTATTCACAGAAACATGGTTCTGAACTTTGCTGCCAGCCGCGAAAGCGAAAGTAACCAAGATCGAGCGTCTAGGATTTACTTGTCAATAGCTCGCCTGGGAAACATCCAGAGAAGTCAAAGACAGTGCTTCTATACTAATTGCCAGGCGCTGAGACGAATGCCGCCAAGATCGAGCGTCTAAGACTTACGGTTCAAGAATTAGCCTCAGAAACAGTGGGAAACAGTGTTTCTATACTAATTGCCAGGCGCTGAGACGAATGCCGCCAAGATCAAGCGTCAAAGACTTACGGTTCAAGAATTAGCCTCAGAAACAGTGGGAAACAGTGCTTTTATACTAATTGCCAGGCGCTGAGACGAATGCCGCCAAGATCGAGCGTCTATGACTTACGGTTCAAGAATTAGCCTCAGAAACAGTGGTTCTGAACATGCTGCCAATAGCTCGCCTGGGAAACATCCAGAGAAGTCCAAGATAATGTTTTTTAGACTGGCTGCCACGAGCTGAAACGAATGCAACCAAGAGCGAGCGTCTGTGACTTACGGTTCAAGAGTTATTCACAGAAACATGGTTCTGAACTTTGCTGCCAGCCGCGAAAGCGAAAATAACCAAGATCGAGCGTCTAGGATTTACTTGTCAATAGCTCGCCTGGGAAACATCCAGAGAAGTCAAAGACAGTGCTTCTATACTAATTGCCAGGCGCTGAGACGAATGCCGCCAAGATCGAGCGTCTAAGACTTACGGTTCAAGAATTAGCCTCAGAAACAGTGGGAAACAGTGTTTCTATACTAATTGACAGGCGTTGAGACGAATGCCGCCAAGATCAAGCGTCAAAGACTTACGGTTCAAGAATTAGCCTCAGAAACAGTGGGAAACAGTGCTTTTATACTAATTGCCAGGCGCTGAGACGAATGCCGCCAAAATCGAGCGTCTATGACTTACGGTTCAAGAATTAGCCTCAGAAACAGTGGTTCTGAACATGCTGCCAATAGCTCACCTGGGAAACATCCAGAGAAGTCCAAGATAGTGTTTTTTAGACTGGCTGCCACGAGCTGAAACAAATGCAGCCAAGAGCGAGCGTCTGTGACTTACGGTTCAAGAGTTATTCACAGAAACATGGTTCTGAACTTTGCTGCCAGCCGCGAAAGCGAAAGTAACCAAGATCGAACGTCTAGGATTTACTTGTCAATAGCTCGCCTGGGAAACATCCAGAGAAGTCAAAGACAGTGCTTCTATACTAATTGCCAGGCGCTGAGACGAATGCCGCCAAGATCGAGCGTCTAAGACTTACGGTTCAAGAATTAGCCTCAGAAACAGTGGGAAACAGTGTTTCTATACTAATTGCCAGGCGCTGAGACGAATGCCGCCAAGATCAAGCGTCAAAGACTTACGGTTCAAGAATTAGCCTCAGAAACAGTGGGAAACAGTGCTTTTATACTAATTGCCAGGCGCTGAGACGACTGCCGCCAAGATCGAGCGTCTAAGACTTACGGTTCAAGAATTAGCCTCAGAAACAGTGGGAAACAGTGTTTCTATACTAATTGCCAGGCGCTGAAACGAATGCCGCCAAGATCGAGCATCTATGACTTACGGTTCAAGAATTAGCCTCAGAAACAGTGGTTCTAAACATGCTGCCAATAGCTCGCCTGGGAAACATCCAGAGAAGTCCAAGATAGTGTTTTTTAGACTGGCTGCCACGAGCTGAAACGAATGCAACCAAGAGCGAGCGTCTGTGACTTACGGTTCAAGAGTTATGCACAGAAACATGGTTCTGAACTTTGCTGCCAGCCGCGAAAGCGAAAGTAACCAAGATCGAGCGTCTAGGATTTACTTGTCAATAGCTCGCCTGGGAAACATCCAGAGAAGTCAAAGACAGTGCTTCTATACTAATTGCCAGGCGCTGAGACGAATGCCGCCAAGATCAAGCGTCTAAGACTTACGGTTCAAGAATTAGCCTCAGAAACAGTGGGAAACAGTGCTTCTATACTAATTGCCAGGCGCTGAGACGAATGCCGCCAAGATCGAGCGTCTATGACTTACTGTTCAAGAATTAGCCTCAGAAACAGTGGTTTTGAACATGCTGCCAATAGCTCGCCTGGGAAACATCCAGAGAAGTCCAAGATAGTGTTTTTTAGACTGGCTGCCACGAGCTGAAACGAATGCAACCAAGAGCGAGCGTCTGTGACTTACGGTTCAAGAGTTATTCACAGAAACATGGTTCTGAACTTTGCTGCCAGCCGCGAAAGCGAAAGTAACCAAGATCGAGCGTCTAGGATTTACTTGTCAATAGCTCGCCTGGGAAACAGCCAGAGAAGTCAAAGACAGTGCTTCTATACTAATTGCCAGGCGCTGAGACGAATGCCGCCAAGATCGAGCGTCTAAGACTTACGGTTCAAGAATTAGCCTCAGAAACAGTGGGAAACAGTGCTTTTATACTAATTGCCAGGCGCTGAGACGAATGCCGCCAAGATCGAGTGTCTATGACTTACGGTTCAAGAATTAGCCTCAGAAACAGTGGTTCTAAACATGCTGCCAATAGCTCGCCTGGGAAACATCCAGAGAAGTCCAAGATAGTGTTTTTTAGACTGGCTGCCACGAGCTGAAACCAATGCAACCAAGAGCGAGCGTCTGTGACTTACGGTTCAAGAGTTATTCACAGAAACATGGTTCTGAACTTTGCTGCCAGCCGCGAAAGCGAAAATAACCAAGATCGAGCGTCTAGGATTTACTTGTCAATAGCTCGCCTGCGAAACATCCAGAGAAGTCAAAGACAGTGCTTCTATACTAATTGCCAAGGCGCTGAGATGAATGCCGCCAAGATCGAGCGTCTAAGACTTACGGTTCAAGAATTAGCCTCAGAAACAGTGGGAAACAGTGTTTCAATACTAATTGCCAGGCGCTGAGACGAATGCCGCCAAGATCGAGCGTCTATGACTTACGGTTCAAGAATTAGCCTCAGAAACAGTGGTTCTGAACATGCTGCCAATAGCTCACCTGGGAAAGATCCAGAGAAGTCCAAGATAGTGTTTTTTAGACTGGCTGCCACGAGCTGAAACGAATGCAGCCAAGAGCGAGCGTCTGTGACTTACGGTTCAAGAGTTATTCACAGAAACATGGTTCTGAACTTTGCTGCCAGCCGCGAAAGCGAAAGTAACCAAGATCGAGCGTCTAGGATTTACTTGTCAATAGCTCGCCTGAGAAACATCCAGAGAAGTCAAAGACAGTGCTTCTATACTAATTGCCAGGCGCTGAGACGAATGCCGCCAAGATCGAGCGTCTAAGACTTACGGTTCAAGAATTAGCCTCAGAAACAGTGGGAAACAGTGTTTCTATACTAATTGACAGGCGCTGAGACGAATGCCGCCAAGATCAAGCGTCAAAGACTTACGGTTCAAGAATTAGCCTCAGAAACAGTGGGAAACAGTGCTTTTATACTAATTGCCAGGCGCTGAGATGAATGCCGCCAAAATCGAGCGTCTATGACTTACGGTTCAAGAATTAGCCTCAGAAACAGTGGTTCTGAACATGCTGCCAATAGCTCACCTGGGAAACATCCAGAGAAGTCCAAGATAGTGTTTTTTAGACTGGCTGCCACGAGCTGAAACGAATGCAGCCAAGAGCGAGCGTCTGTCACATACGGTTCAAAATTTATTCACAGAAACATGGTTCTGAACTTTGCTGCCAGCCGCGAAAGCGAAAGTAACCAAGATCGAGCGTCTAAGACTTACGGTTCAAGAATTAGCCTCAGAAACAGTGGGAAACAGTGCTTCTATACTAATTGCCAGGCGCTGAGACGAATGCCGCCAAGATCGAGCGTCTATGACTTACGGTTCAAGAATTAGCCTCAGAAACAGTGGTTTTGAACATGCTGCCAATAGCTCGCCTGGGAAACATCCAGAGAAGTCCAAGATAGTGTTTTTTAGACTGGCTGCCACGAGCTGAAACGAATGCAACCAAGAGCGAGCGTCTGTGACTTACGGTTCAAGAGTTATTCACAGAAACATGGTTCTGAACTTTGCTGCCAGCCGCGAAAGCGAAAGTAACCAAGATCGAGCGTCTAGGATTTACTTGTCAATAGCTCGCCTGGGAAACATCCAGAGAAGTCAAAGACAGTGCTTCTATACTAATTGCCAGGCGCTGAGACGAATGCCGCCAAGATCGAGCGTCTAAGACTTACGGTTCAAGAATTAGCCTCAGAAACAGTGGGAAACAGTGCTTCTATACTAATTGCCAGGCGCTGAGACGAATGCCGCCAAGAACGAGCGTCTATGACTTACGGTTCAAGAATTAGCCTCAGAAACAGTGGTTTTGAACATGCTGCCAATAGCTCGCCTGGGAAACATCCAGAGAAGTCCAAGATAGTGTTTTTTAGACTGGCTGCCACGAGCTGAAACGAATGCAACCAAGAGCGAGCGTCTGTGACTTACGGTTCAAGAGTTATTCACAGAAACATGGTTCTGAACTTTGCTGCCAGCCGCGAAAGCGAAAGTAACCAAGATCGAGCGTCTAGGATTTACTTGTCAATAGCTCGCCTGGGAAACATCCAGAGAAGTCAAAGACAGTGCTTCTATACTAATTGCCAGGCGCTGAGACGAATGCCGCCAAGATCGAGCGTCTAAGACTTACGGTTCAAGAATTAGCCTCAGAAACAGTGGGAAACAGTGTTTCTATACTAATTGCCAGGCGCTGAGACGAATGCCGCCAAGATCAAGCGTCAAAGACTTACGGTTCAAGAATTAGCCTCAGAAACAGTGGGAAACAGTGCTTTTATACTAATTGCCAGGCGCTGAGACGAATGCCGCCAAGATCGAGCGTCTATGACTTACGGTTCAAGAATTAGCCTCAGAAACAGTGGTTCTGAACATGCTGCCAATAGCTCGCCTGGGAAACATCCAGAGAAGTCCAAGATAGTGTTTTTTTAGACTGGCTGCCACGAGCTGAAACGAATGCAGCCAAGAGCGAGCGTCTGTGACTTACGGTTCAAGAGTTATTCACAGAAACATGGTTCTGAACTTTGCTGCCAGCCGCGAAAGCAAAAGTAACCAAGATCGAGCGTCTAGGATTTACTTGTCAATAGCTCGCCTGGGAAACATCCAGAGAAGTCAAAGACAGTGCTTCTACACTAATTGCCAGGCGCTGAGACGAATGCCGCCAAGATCAAGCGTCTAAGACTTACGATTCAAGAATTAGCCTCAGAAACAGTGGGAAACAGTGATTCTATACTAATTGCCAGGCGCTTAGACGAATGCCGCCAAGATCGAGCGTCTATGACTTACGGTTCAAGAATTAGCCTCAGAAACAGTGGTTCTGAACATGCTGCCAATAGCTCGCCTGGGAAACATCCAGAGAAGTCCAAGATAATGTTTTTTAGACTGGCTGCCACGAGCTGAAACGAATGCAACCAAGAGCGAGCGTCTGTGACTTACGGTTCAAGAGTTATTCACAGAAACATGGTTCTGAACTTTGCTGCCAGCCGCGAAAGCGAAAATAACCAAGATCGAGCGTCTAGGATTTACTTGTCAATAGCTCGCCTGGGAAACATCCAGAGAAGTCAAAGACAGTGCTTCTATACTATTTGCCAGGCGCTGGACGAATGCCGCCAAGATCGAGCGTCTAAGACTTACGGTTCAAGAATTAGCCTCAGAAACAGTGGGAAACAGTGCTTTTATACTAATTGCCAGGCGCTGAGACGAATGCCGCCAAGATCAAGCGTCTAAGACTTACGATTCAAGAATTAGCCTCAGAAACAGTGGGAAACAGTGATTCTATACTAATTGCCAGGCGCTTAGACGAATGCCGCCAAGATCGAGCGTCTATGACTTACGGTTCAAGAATTAGCCTCAGAAACAGTGGTTCTGAACATGCTGCCAATAGCTCGCCTGGGAAACATCCAGAGAAGTCCAAGATAATGTTTTTTAGACTGGCTGCCACGAGCTGAAACGAATGCAACCAAGAGCGAGCGTCTGTGACTTACGGTTCAAGAGTTATTCACAGAAACATGGTTCTGAACTTTGCTGCCAGCCGCGAAAGCGAAAATAACCAAGATCGAGCGTCTAGGATTTACTTGTCAATAGCTCGCCTGGGAAACATCCAGAGAAGTCAAAGACAGTGCTTCTATACTATTTGCCAGGCGCTGAGACGAATGCCGCCAAGATCGAGCGTCTAGACTTACGGTTCAAGAATTAGCCTCAGAAACAGTGGGAAACAGTGCTTTTATACTAATTGCCAGGCGCTGAGACGAATGCCGCCAAAATCGAGCGTCTATGACTTACGGTTCAAGAATTAGCCTCAGAAACAGTGGTTCTGAACATGCTGCCAATAGCTCACCTGGGAAACATCCAGAGAAGTCCAAGATAGTGTTTTTTAGACTGGCTGCCACGAGCTGAAACGAATGCAGCCAAGAGCGAGCGTCTGTCACTTACGGTTCAAGATTTATTCACAGAAACATGGTTCTGAACTTTGCTGCCAGCCGCGAAAGCGAAAGTAACCAAGATCGAGCGTCTAAGACTTACGGTTCAAGAATTAGCCTCAGAAACAGTGGGAAACAGTGCTTCTATACTAATTGCCAGGCGCTGAGACGAATGCCGCCAAGATCGAGCGTCTATGACTTACGGTTCAAGAATTAGCCTCAGAAACAGTGGTTTTGAACATGCTGCCAATAGCTCGCCTGGGAAACATCCAGAGAAGTCCAAGATAGTGTTTTTTAGACTGGCTGCCACGAGCTGAAACGAATGCAACCAAGAGCGAGCGTCTGTGACTTACGGTTCAAGAGTTATTCACAGAAACATGGTTCTGAACTTTGCTGCCAGCCGCGAAAGCGAAAGTAACCAAGATCGAGCGTCTAGGATTTACTTGTCAATAGCTCGCCTGGGAAACATCCAGAGAAGTCAAAGACAGTGCTTCTATACTAATTGCCAGGCGCTGAGACGAATGCCGCCAAGATCGAGCGTCTAAGACTTACGGTTCAAGAATTAGCCTCAGAAACAGTGGGAAACAGTGTTTCTATACTAATTGCCAGGCGCTGAGACGAATGCCGCCAAGATCAAGCGTCAAAGACTTACGGTTCAAGAATTAGCCTCAGAAACAGTGGGAAACAGTGCTTTTATACTAATTGCCAGGCGCTGAGACGAATGCCGCCAAGATCGAGCGTCTATGACTTACGGTTCAAGAATTAGCCTCAGAAACAGTGGTTCTGAACATGCTGCCAATAGCTCGCCTGGGAAACATCCAGAGAAGTCCAAGATAGTGTTTTTTTAGACTGGCTGCCACGAGCTGAAACGAATGCAGCCAAGAGCGAGCGTCTGTGACTTACGGTTCAAGAGTTATTCACAGAAACATGGTTCTGAACTTTGCTGCCAGCCGCGAAAGCAAAAGTAACCAAGATCGAGCGTCTAGGATTTACTTGTCAATAGCTCGCCTGGGAAACATCCAGAGAAGTCAAAGACAGTGCTTCTACACTAATTGCCAGGCGCTGAGACGAATGCCGCCAAGATCAAGCGTCTAAGACTTACGATTCAAGAATTAGCCTCAGAAACAGTGGGAAACAGTGATTCTATACTAATTGCCAGGCGCTTAGACGAATGCCGCCAAGATCGAGCGTCTATGACTTACGGTTCAAGAATTAGCCTCAGAAACAGTGGTTCTGAACATGCTGCCAATAGCTCGCCTGGGAAACATCCAGAGAAGTCCAAGATAATGTTTTTAGACTGGCTGCCACGAGCTGAAACGAATGCAACCAAGAGCGAGCGTCTGTGACTTACGGTTCAAGAGTTATTCACAGAAACATGGTTCTGAACTTTGCTGCCAGCCGCGAAAGCGAAAATAACCAAGATCGAGCGTCTAGGATTTACTTGTCAATAGCTCGCCTGGGAAACATCCAGAGAAGTCAAAGACAGTGCTTCTATACTATTTGCCAGGCGCTGAGACGAATGCCGCCAAGATCGAGCGTCTAAGACTTACGGTTCAAGAATTAGCCTCAGAAACAGTGGGAAACAGTGCTTTTATACTAATTGCCAGGCGCTGAGACGAATGCCGCCAAGATCAAGCGTCTAAGACTTACGATTCAAGAATTAGCCTCAGAAACAGTGGGAAACAGTGATTCTATACTAATTGCCAGGCGCTTAGACGAATGCCGCCAAGATCGAGCGTCTATGACTTACGGTTCAAGAATTAGCCTCAGAAACAGTGGTTCTGAACATGCTGCCAATAGCTCGCCTGGGAAACATCCAGAGAAGTCCAAGATAATGTTTTTTAGACTGGCTGCCACGAGCTGAAACGAATGCAACTAAGAGCGAGCGTCTGTGACTTACGGTTCAAGAGTTATTCACAGAAACATGGTTCTGAACTTTGCTGCCAGCCGCGAAAGCGAAAATAACCAAGATCGAGCGTCTAGGATTTACTTGTCAATAGCTCGCCTGGGAAACATCCAGAGAAGTCAAAGACAGTGCTTCTATACTATTTGCCAGGCGCTGAGACGAATGCCGCCAAGATCGAGCGTCTAAGACTTACGGTTCAAGAATTAGCCTCAGAAACAGTGGGGAAACAGTGCTTTTATACTAATTGCCAGGCGCTGAGACGAATGCCGCCAAAATCGAGCGTCTATGACTTACGGTTCAAGAATTAGCCTCAGAAACAGTGGTTCTGAACATGCTGCCAATAGCTCACCTGGGAAACATCCAGAGAAGTCCAAGATAGTGTTTTTTAGACTGGCTGCCACGAGCTGAAACGAATGCAGCCAAGAGCGAGCGTCTGTCACTTACGGTTCAAGATTTATTCACAGAAACATGGTTCTGAACTTTGCTGCCAGCCGCGAAAGCGAAAGTAACCAAGATCGAGCGTCTAAGACTTACGGTTCAAGAATTAGCCTCAGAAACAGTGGGAAACAGTGCTTCTATACTAATTGCCAGGCGCTGAGACGAATGCCGCCAAGATCGAACGTCTATGACTTACGGTTCAAGAATTAGCCTCAGAAACAGTGGTTTTGAACATGCTGCCAATAGCTCGCCTGGGAAACATCCAGAGAAGTCCAAGATAGTGTTTTTTAGACTGGCTGCCACGAGCTGAAACGAATGCAACCAAGAGCGAGCGTCTGTGACTTACGGTTCAAGAGTTATTCACAGAAACATGGTTCTGAACTTTGCTGCCAGCCGCGAAAGCGAAAGTAACCAAGATCGAGCGTCTAGGATTTACTTGTCAATAGCTCGCCTGGGAAACATCCAGAGAAGTCAAAGACAGTGCTTCTATACTAATTGCCAGGCGCTGAGACGAATGCCGCCAAGATCGAGCGTCTAAAACTTACGGTTCAAGAATTAGCCTCAGAAACAGTGGGAAACAGTGCTTCTATACTAATTGCCAGGCGCTGAGACGAATGCCGCCAAGATCGAGCGTCTATGACTTACGGTTCAAGAATTAGCCTCAGAAACAGTGGTTTTGAACATGCTGCCAATAGCTCGCCTGGGAAACATCCAGAGAAGTCCACGATAGTGTTTTTTAGACTGGCTGCCACGAGCTGAAACGAATGCAACCAAGAGCGAGCGTCTGTGACTTACGGTTCAAGAGTTATTCACAGAAACATGGTTCTGAACTTTGCTGCCAGCCGCGAAAGCGAAAGTAACCAAGATCGAGCGTCTAGGATTTACTTGTCAATAGCTCGCCTGGGAAACATCCAGAGAAGTCAAAGACAGTGCTTCTATACTAATTGCCAGGCGCTGAGACGAATGTCGCCAAGATCGAGCGTCTAAGACTTACGGTTCAAGAATTAGCCTCAGAAACAGTGGGAAACAGTGTTTCTATACTAATTGCCAGGCGCTGAGACGAATGCCGCCAAGATCAAGCGTCAAAGACTTACGGTTCAAGAATTAGCCTCAGAAACAGTGGGAAACAGTGCTTTTATACTAATTGCCAGGCGCTGAGACGAATGCCGCCAAGATCGAGCGTCTATGACTTACGGTTCAAGAATTAGCCTCAGAAACAGTGGTTCTGAACATGCTGCCAATAGCTCGCCTGGGAAACATCCAGAGAAGTCCAAGATAGTGTTTTTTTAGACTGGCTGCCACGAGCTGAAACGAATGCAGCCAAGAGCGAGCGTCTGTGACTTACGGTTCAAGAGTTATTCACAGAAACATGGTTCTGAACTTTGCTGCCAGCCGCGAAAGCAAAAGTAACCAAGATCGAGCGTCTAGGATTTACTTGTCAATAGCTCGCCTGGGAAACATCCAGAGAAGTCAAAGACAGTGCTTCTACACTAATTGCCAGGCGCTGAGACGAATGCCGCCAAGATCAAGCGTCTAAGACTTACGATTCAAGAATTAGCCTCAGAAACAGTGGGAAGCAGTGATTCTATACTAATTGCCAGGCGCTTAGACGAATGCCGCCAAGATCGAGCGTCTATGACTTACGGTTCAAGAATTAGCCTCAGAAACAGTGGTTCTGAACATGCTGCCAATAGCTCACCTGGGAAACATCCAGAGAAGTCCAAGATAGTGTTTTTTAGACTGGCTGCCACGAGCTGAAACGAATGCAGCCAAGAGCGAGCGTCTGTGACTTACGGTTCAAGAGTTATTCGCAGAAACATGGTTCTGAACTTTGCTGCCAGCCGCGAAAGCGAA
This sequence comes from Rhinoderma darwinii, assembly GCF_050947455.1. Taxonomy (NCBI): domain Eukaryota; kingdom Metazoa; phylum Chordata; class Amphibia; order Anura; family Rhinodermatidae; genus Rhinoderma; species Rhinoderma darwinii. The sequence continues at coordinate 67,338 of NW_027463998.1, forward strand.
AATAACCAAGATCGAGCGTCTAGGATTTACTTGTCAATAGCTCGCCTGGGAAACATCCAGAGAAGTCAAAGAGAGTGCTTCTATACTAATTGCCAGGCGCTGAGACAAATGCCGCCAAGATCGAGCGTCTATGACTTACGGTTCAAGAATTAGCCTCAGAAACAGTGGTTCTGAACATGCTGCCAATAGCTCGCCTGGGAAACATCCAGAGAAGTCCAAGATAGTGTTTTTTAGACTGGCTGCCACGAGCTGAAACGAATGCAGCCAAGAGCGAGCGTCTGTGACTTACGGTTCAAGAGTTATTCACAGAAACATGGTTCTGAACTTTGCTGCCAGCCGCGAAAGCGAAAATAACCAAGATCGAGCGTCTAGGATTTACTTGTCAATAGCTCGCCTGCGAAACATCCAGAGAAGTCAAAGACAGTGCTTCTATACTAATTGCCAGGCGCTGAGATGAATGCCGCCAAGATCGAGCGTCTAAGACTTACGGTTCAAGAATTAGCCTCAGAAACAGTGGGAAACAGTGTTTCTATACTAATTGCCTGGCGCTGAGACGAATGCCGCCGAGATCGAGCGTCTATGACTTACGGTTCAAGAATTAGCCTCAGAAACAGTGGTTCTGAACATGCTGCCAATAGCTCACCTGGGAAACATCCAGAGAAGTCCAAGATAGTGTTTTTTAGACTGGCTGCCACGAGCTGAAACGAATGCAGCCAAGAGCGAGCGTCTATTACTTACGGTTCAAGAGTTATTCACAGAAACATGGTTCAGAACTTTGCTGCCAGCCGCGAAAGCGAAAATAACCAAGATCGAGCGTCTAGGATTTACTTGTCAATAGCTCGCCTGGGAAACATCCAGTGAAGTCAAAGACAGTGCTTCTATACTAATTGCCAGGCGCTGAGACGAATGCCGCCAAGATCGAGCGTCTATGACTTACGGTTCAAGAATTAGCCTCGAAACAGTGGGAAACAGTGCTTCTATACTAATTGCCATGCGCTGAGACGAATGCCGCCAAGATCGAGCGTCTATGACTTACGGTTCAAGAATTAGCCTCAGAAACATTGGTTCTGAACATGCTGCCAATAGCTCGCCTGGGAAACATCCAGAGAAGTCCAAGATAGTGTTTTTTAGACTGGCTGCCACGAGCTGAAACGAATGCAGCCAAGAGCGAGCGTCTATTACTTACGGTTCAAGAGTTATTCACAGAAACATGGTTCTGAACTTTGCTGCCAGCCGCGAAAGCGAAAATAACCAAGATCGAGCCTCTAGGATTTACTTGTCAATAGCTCGCCTGGGAAACATCCAGTGAAGTCAAAGACAGTGATTCTATACTAATTGCCAGGCGCTGAGACGAATGCCGCCAAGATCGAGCGTCTATGACTTACGGTTCAAGAATTAGCCTCAGAAACAGTGATTCTGAACATGCTGCCAATAGCTCGCCTGGGAAACATCCAGAGAAGTCCAAGATAGTGTTTTTTAGACTGGCTGCCACGAGCTGAAACGAATGCAGCCAAGAGCGAGCGTCTGTCACTTACGGTTCAAGGGTTATTCACAGAAACATGGTTTTGAACTTTGCTGCCAGCCGCGAAAGCGAAAGTAACCAAGATCGAGCGTCTAGGATTTACTTGTCAATAGCTCGCCTGGGAAACATCCAGAGAAGTCAAAGACAGTGCTTCTATACTAATTGCCAGGCGCTGAGACGAATGCCGCCAAGATCAAGCGTCTAAGACTTACGGTTCAAGAATTAGCCTCAGAAACAGTGGGAAACAGTGCTTCTATACTAATTGCCAGGCGCTGAGACGAATGCCGCCAAGATCGAGCGTCTATGACTTACGGTTCAAGAATTCGCCTCAGAAACAGTGGTTTTGAACATGCTGCCAATAGCTCGCCTGGGAAACATCCAGAGAAGTCCAAGATAGTGTTTTTTAGACTGGCTGCCACGAGCTGAAACGAATGCAACCAAGAGCGAGCGTCTGTGACTTACGGTTCAAGAGTTATTCACAGAAACATGGTTCTGAACTTTGCTGCCAGCCGCGAAAGCGAAAATAACCAAGATCGAGCGTCTAGGATTTACTTGTCAATAGCTCGCCTGGGAAACATCCAGTGAAGTCAAAGACAGTGATTCTATACTAATTGACAGGCGCTGAGACGAATGCCGCCAAGATCAAGCGTCTAAGACTTACGGTTCAAGAATTAGCCTCAGAAACAGTGGGAAACAGTGCTTCTATACTAATTGCCAGGCGCTGAGACGAATGCCGCCAAGATCGAGCGTCTATGACTTACGGTTCAAGAATTAGCCTCAGAAACAGTGGTTTTGAACATGCTGCCAATAGCTCGCCTGGGAAACATCCAGAGAAGTCCAAGATAATGTTTTTTAGACTGGCTGCCACGAGCTGAAACGAATGCAACCAAGAGCGAGCGTCTGTGACTTACGGTTCAAGAGTTATTCACAGAAACATGGTTCTGAACTTTGCTGCCAGCCGCGAAAGCGAAAGTAACCAAGATCGAGCGTCTAGGATTTACTTGTCAATAGCTCGCCTGGGAAACATCCAGTGAAGTCAAAGACAGTGCTTCTATACTAATTGACAGGCGCTGAGACGAATGCCGCCAAGATCGAGCGTCTATGACTTACGGTTCAAGAATTAGCCTCAGAAACAGTGATTCTGAACATGCTGCCAATAGCTCGCCTGGGAAACATCCAGAGAAGTCCAAGATAGTGTTTTTTAGACTGGCTGCCACGAGCTGAAACGAATGCAGCCAAGAGCGAGCGTCTGTCACTTACGGTTCAAGAGTTATTCACAGAAACATGGTTCTGAACTTTGCTGCCAGCCGCGAAAGCGAAAGTAACCAAGATCGAGCGTCTAGGATTTACTTGTGAATAGCTCGCCTGGGAAACATCCAGATAAGTCAAAGACAGTGCTTCTACACTAATTGCCAGGCGCTGAGACGAATGCCGCCAAGATCAAGCGTCTAAGACTTACGGTTCAAGAATTAGCCTCAGAAACAGTGGGAAACAGTGCTTCTATACTAATTGCCAGGCGCTGAGACGAATGCCGTCAAGATCGAGCGTCTATGACTTACGGTTCAAGAATTAGCCTCAGAAACAGTGATTCTGAACATGCTGCCAATAGCTCGCCTGGGAAACATCCAGAGAAGTCCAAGATAGTGTTTTTTAGACTGGCTGCCACGAGCTGAAACGAATGCAGCCAAGAGCGAGCGTCTATTACTTACGGTTCAAGAGTTATTCACAGAAACATGGTTCTGAACTTTGCTGCCAGCCGCGAAAGCGAAAGTAACCAAGATCGAGCGTCTAGGATTTACTTGTCAATAGCTCGCCTGGGAAACATCCAGAGAAGTCAAAGACAGTGCTTCTATACTAATTGCCAGGCGCTGAGACAAATGCCGCCAAGATCGAGCGTCTATGACTTACGGTTCAAGAATTAGCCTCAGAAACAGTGGTTCTGAACATGCTGCCAATATCTCGTCTGGGAAACATCCAGAGAAGTCCAAGATAGTGTTTTTTAGACTGGCTGCCACGAGCTGAAACGAATGCAACCAAGAGCGAGCGTCTGTGACTTACGGTTCAAGAGTTATTCACAGAAACATGGTTCTGAACTTTGCTGCCAGCCGAGAAAACGAAAGTAACCAAGATCGAGCGTCTAGGATTTACTTGTCAATAGCTCGCCTGGGAAACATCCAGAGAAGTCAAAGACAGTGCTTCAATACTAATTGCCAGGCGCTGAGACGAATGCCGCCAAGATCGAGCGTCTAAGACTTACGGTTCAAGAATTAGCCTCAGAAACAGTGGGAAACAGTGTTTCTATACTAATTGCCAGGCGCTGAGACGAATGCCGCCAAGATCAAGCGTCAAAGACTTACGGTTCAAGAATTAGCCTCAGAAACAGTGGGAAACAGTGCTTTTATACTAATTGCCAGGCGCTGAGACGAATGCCGCCAAGATCGAGCGTCTATGACTTACGGTTCAAGAATTAGCCTCAGAAACAGTGGTTCTAAACATGCTGCCAATAGCTCGCCTGGGAAACATCCAGAGAAGTCCAAGATAGTGTTTTTTAGACTGGCTGCCACGAGCTGAAACGAATGCAGCCAAGAGCGAGCGTCTGTGACTTACGGTTCAAGAGTTATTCACAGAAACATGGTTCTGAACTTTGCTGCCAGCCGCGAAAGCGAAAATAACCAAGATCGAGCGTGTAGGATTTACTTGTCAATAACTCGCCTGGGAAACATCCAGAGAAGTCAAAGACAGTGCTTCAATACTAATTGCCAGGCGCTGAGACGAATGCCGCCAAGATCGAGCGTCTAAGACTTACGGTTCAAGAATTAGCCTCAGAAACAGTGGGAAACAGTGTTTCTATACTAATTGCCAGGCGCTGAGACGAATGCCGCCAAGATCAAGCGTCAAAGACTTACGGTTCAAGAATTAGCCTCAGAAACAGTGGGAAACAGTGCTTTTATACTAATTGCCAGGCGCTGAGACGAATGCCGCCAAGATCGAGCGTCTATGACTTACGGTTCAAGAATTAGCCTCAGAAACAGTGGTTCTGAACATGCTGCCAATAGCTCGTCTGGGAAACATCCAGAGAAGTCCAAGATAGTGTTTTTTTAGACTGGCTGCCACGAGCTGAAACGAATGCAGCCAAGAGCGAGCGTCTGTGACTTACGGTTCAAGAGTTATTCACAGAAACATGGTTCTGAACTTTGCTGCCAGCCGCGAAAGCAAAAGTAACCAAGATCGAGCGTCTAGGATTTACTTGTCAATAGCTCGCCTGGGAAACATCCAGAGAAGTCAAAGACAGTGCTTCTATACTAATTGCCAGGCGCTGAGACGAATGCCGCCAAGATCGAGCGTCTAAGACTTACGGTTCAAGAATTAGCCTCAGAAACAGTGGTTCTGAACATGCTGCCAATAGCTCGCCTGGGAAACATCCAGAGAAGTCCAAGATAGTGTTTTTTAGACTGGCTGCCACGAGCTGAAACGAATGCAGCCAAGAGCGAGCGTCTGTGACTTACGGTTCAAGAGTTATTCACAGAAACATGGTTCTGAACTTTGCTGCCAGCCGCGAAAGCGAAAATAACCAAGATCGAGCGTCTAGGATTTACTTGTCAATAGCTCGCCTGCGAAACATCCAGAGAAGTCAAAGACAGTGCTTCTATACTAATTGCCAGGCGCTGAGATGAATGCCACCAAGATCGAGCGTCTAAGACTTACGGTTCAAGAATTAGCCTCAGAAACAGTGGGAAACAGTGTTTCTATACTAATTGCCAGGCGCTGAGACGAATGCCGCCAAGATCGAGCGTCTATGACTTACGGTTCAAGAATTAGCCTCAGAAACAGTGGTTCTGAACATGCTGCCAATAGCTCACCTGGGAAACATCCAGAGAAGTCCAAGATAGTGTTTTTTAGACTGGCTGCCACGAGCTGAAACAAATGCAGCCAAGAGCGAGCGTCTGTCACTTACGGTTCAAGATTTATTCACAGAAACATGGTTCTGAACTTTGCTGCCAGCCGCGAAAGCGAAAGTAACCAAGATCGAGCGTCTAGGATTTACTTGTGAATAGCTCGCCTGGGAAACATCCAGATAAGTCAAAGACAGTGCTTCTATACTAATTGCCAGGCGCTGAGACGAATGCCGCCAAGATCAAGCGTCTAAGACTTACGGTTCAAGAATTAGCCTCAGAAACAGTGGGAAACAGTGCTTCTATACTAATTGCCAGGCGCTGAGACGAATGCCGCCAAGATCGAGCGTCTATGACTTACGGTTCAAGAATTAGCCTCAGAAACAGTGGTTTTGAACATGCTGCCAATAGCTCGCCTGGGAAACATCCAGAGAAGGCCAAGATAGTGTTTTTTAGACTGGCTGCCACGAGCTGAAACGAATGCAACCAAGAGCGAGCGTCTGTGACTTACGGTTCAAGAGTTATTCACAGAAACATGGTTCTGAACTTTGCTGCCAGCCGCGAAAGCAAAAGTAACCAAGATCGAGCGTCTAGGATTTACTTGTCAATAGCTCGCCTGGGAAACATCCAGAGAAGTCAAATACAGTGCTTCTATACTAATTGCCAGGCGCTGAGACGAATGCCGCCAAGATCGAGCGTCTAAGACTTACGGTTCAAGAATTAGCCTCAGAAACAGTGGTTCTGAACATGCTGCCAATAGCTCGCCTGGGAAACATCCAGAGAAGTCCAAGATAGTGTTTTTTAGACTGGCTGCCACGAGCTGAAACGAATGCAGCCAAGAGCGAGCGTCTGTGACTTACGGTTCAAGAGTTATTCACAGAAACATGGTTCTGAACTTTGCTGCCAGCCGCGAAAGCGAAAATAACCAAGATCGAGCGTCTAGGATTTACTTGTCAATAACTCGCCTGGGAAACATCCAGAGAAGTCAAAGACAGTGCTTCAATACTAATTGCCAGGCGCTGAGACGAATGCCGCCAAGATCGAGCGTCTAAGACTTACGGTTCAAGAATTAGCCTCAGAAACAGTGGGAAACAGTGTTTCTATACTAATTGCCAGGCGCTGAGACGAATGCCGCCAAGATCAAGCGTCAAAGACTTACGGTTCAAGAATTAGCCTCAGAAACAGTGGGAAACAGTGCTTTTATACTAATTGCCAGGCGCTGAGACGAATGCCGCCAAGATCGAGCGTCTATGACTTACGGTTCAAGAATTAGCCTCAGAAACAGTGGTTCTAAACATGCTGCCAATAGCTCGCCTGGGAAACATCCAGAGAAGTCCAAGATAGTGTTTTTTTAGACTGGCTGCCACGAGCTGAAACGAATGCAACCAAGAGCGAGCGTCTGTGACTTACGGTTCAAGAGTTATTCACAGAAACATGGTTCTGAACTTTGCTGCCAGCCGCGAAAGCGAAAGTAACCAAGATCGAGCGTCTAGGATTTACTTGTCAATAGCTCGCCTGGGAAACATCCAGAGAAGTCAAAGACAGTGCTTCTATACTAATTGCCAGGCGCTGAGACGAATGCCGCCAAGATCAAGCGTCTATGACTTACGGTTCAAGAATTAGCCTCAGAAACAGTGGTTCTGAACATGCTGCCAATAGCTCGTCTGGGAAACATCCAGAGAAGTCCAAGATAGTGTTTTTTAGACTGGCTGCCACGAGCTGAAACGAATGCAGCCAAGAGCGAGCGTCTGTGACTTACGGTTCAAGAGTTATTCACAGAAACATGGTTCTGAACTTTGCTGCCAGCCGCGAAAGCAAAAGTAACCAAGATCGAGCGTCTAGGATTTACTTGTCAATAGCTCGCCTGGGAAACATCCAGAGAAGTCAAAGACAGTGCTTCTATACTAATTGCCAGGCGCTGAGACGAATGCCGCCAAGATCGAGCGTCTAAGACTTACGGTTCAAGAATTAGCCTCAGAAACAGTGGTTCTGAACATGCTGCCAATAGCTCGCCTGGGAAACATCCAGAGAAGTCCAAGATAGTGTTTTTTAGACTGGCTGCCACGAGCTGAAACGAATGCAGCCAAGAGCGAGCGTCTGTGACTTACGGTTCAAGAGTTATTCACAGAAACATGGTTCTGAACTTTGCTGCCAGCCGCGAAAGCGAAAATAACCAAGATCGAGCGTCTAGGATTTACTTGTCAATAGCTCGACTGCGAAACATCCAGAGAAGTCAAAGACAGTGCTTCTATACTAATTGCCAGGCGCTGAGATGAATGCCGCCAAGATCGAGCGTCTAAGACTTACGGTTCAAGCATTAGCCTCAGAAACAGTGGGAAACAGTGTTTCTATACTAATTGCCAGGCGCTGAGACGAATGCCGCCAAGATCGAGCGTCTATGACTTACGGTTCAAGAATTAGCCTCAGAAACAGTGGTTCTGAACATGCTGCCAATAGCTCACCTGGGAAACATCCAGAGAAGTCCAAGATAGTGTTTTTTAGACTGGCTGCCACGAGCTGAAACAAATGCAGCCAAGAGCGAGCGTCTGTCACTTACGGTTCAAGATTTATTCACAGAAACATGGTTCTGAACTTTGCTGCCAGCCGCGAAAGCGAAAGTAACCAAGATCGAGCGTCTAGGATTTACTTGTGAATAGCTCGCCTGGGAAACATCCAGATAAGTCAAAGACAGTGCTTCTATACTAATTGCCAGGCGCTGAGACGAATGCCGCCAAGATCAAGCGTCTAAGACTTACGGTTCAAGAATTAGCCTCAGAAACAGTGGGAAACAGTGCTTCTATACTAATTGCCAGGCGCTGAGACGAATGCCGCCAAGATCGAGCGTCTATGACTTACGGTTCAAGAATTAGCCTCAGAAACAGTGGTTTTGAACATGCTGCCAATAGCTCGCCTGGGAAACATCCAGAGAAGGCCAAGATAGTGTTTTTTAGACTGGCTGCCACGAGCTGAAACGAATGCAACCAAGAGCAAGCGTCTGTGACTTACGGTTCAAGAGTTATTCACAGAAACATGGTTCTGAACTTTGCTGCCAGCCGCGAAAGCGAAAGTAACCAAGATCGAGCGTCTAGGATTTACTTGTCAATAGCTCGCCTGGGAAACATCCAGAGAAGTCAAAGACAGTGCTTCTATACTAATTGCCAGGCGCTGAGACGAATGCCGCCAAGATCGAGCGTCTAAGACTTACGGTTCAAGAATTAGCCTCAGAAACAGTGGGAAACAGTGTTTCTATACTAATTGCCAGGCGCTGAGACGAATGCCGCCAAGATCAAGCGTCAAAGACTTACGGTTCAAGAATTAGCCTCAGAAACAGTGGGAAACAGTGCTTTTATACTAATTGCCAGGCGCTGAGACGAATGCCGCCAAGATCGAGCGTCTATGACTTACGGTTCAAGAATTAGCCTCAGAAACAGTGGTTCTGAACATGCTGCCAATAGCTCACATGGGAAATATCCAGAGAAGTCCAAGATAGTGTTTTTTAGACTGGCTGCCACGAGCTGAAACGAATGCAGCCAAGAGCGAGCGTCTGTGACTTACGGTTCAAGAGTTATTCGCAGAAACATGGTTCTGAACTTTGCTGCCAGCCGCGAAAGCGAAAATAACCAAGATCGAGCGTCTAGGATTTACTTGTCAATAGCTCGCCTGGGAAACATCCAGAGAAGTCAAAGACAGTGCTTCTATACTAATTGCCAGGCGCTGAGACAAATGCCGCCAAGATCGAGCGTCTATGACTTACGGTTCAAGAATTAGCCTCAGAAACAGTGGTTCTGAACATGCTGCCAATAGCTCGCCTGGGAAACATCCAGAGAAGTCCAAGATAGTGTTTTTTAGACTGGCTGCCACGAGCTGAAACGAATGCAGCCAAGAGCGAGCGTCTGTGACTTACGGTTCAAGAGTTATTCACAGAAACATGGTTCTGAACTTTGCTGCCAGCCGCGAAAGCGAAAATAACCAAGATCGAGCGTCTAGGATTTACTTGTCAATAGCTCGCCTGCGAAACATCCAGAGAAGTCAAAGACAGTGCTTCTATACTAATTGCCAGGCGCTGAGATGAATGCCGCCAAGATCGAGCGTCTAAGACTTACGGTTCAAGAATTAGCCTCAGAAACAGTGGGAAACAGTGTTTCTATACTAATTGCCAGGCGCTGAGACGAATGCCGCCAAGATCGAGCGTCTATGACTTACGGTTCAAGAATTAGCCTCAGAAACAGTGGTTCTGAACATGCTGCCAATAGCTCACCTGGGAAACATCCAGAGAAGTCCAAGATAGTGTTTTTTAGACTGGCTGCCACGAGCTGAAACGAATGCAGCCAAGAGCGAGCGTCTGTCACTTACGGTTCAAGATTTATTCACAGAAACATGGTTCTGAACTTTGCTGCCAGCCGCGAAAGCGAAAGTAACCAAGATCGAGCGTCTAGGATTTACTTGTCAATAGCTCGCCTGGGAAACATCCAGAGAAGTCAAAGACAGTGCTTCTATACTAATTGCCAGGCGCTGAGACGAATGCCGCCAAGACCGAGCGTCTAAGACTTACGGTTCAAGAATTAGCCTCAGAAACAGTGGGAAACAGTGCTTCTATACTAATTGCCAGGCGCTGAGACGAATGCCGCCAAGATCGAGCGTCTATGACTTACGGTTCAAGAATTAGCCTCAGAAACAGTGGTTTTGAACATGCTGCCAATAGCTCGCCTGGGAAACATCCAGAGAAGTCCAAGATAGTGTTTTTAAGACTGGCTGACACGAGCTGAAACGAATGCAACCAAGAGCGAGCGTCTGTGACTTACGGTTCAAGAGTTATTCACAGAAACATGGTTCTGAATTTTGCTGCCAGCCGCGAAAGCGAAAGTAACCAAGATCGAGCGTCTAGGATTTACTTGTCAATAGCTCGCCTGAGAAACATCCAGAGAAGTCAAAGACAGTGCTTCTATACTAATTGCCAGGCGCTGAGACGAATGCCGCCAAGATCGAGCGTCTAAGACTTACGGTTCAAGAATTAGCCTCAGAAACAGTGGGAAACAGTGTTTCTATACTAATTGCCAGGCGCTGAGACGAATGCCGCCAAGATCAAGCGTCAAAGACTTACGGTTCAAGAATTAGCCTCAGAAACAGTGGGAAACAGTGCTTTTATACTAATTGCCAGGCGCTGAGACGAATGCCGCCAAGATCGAGCGTCTATGACTTACGGTTCAAGAATTAGCCTCAGAAACAGTGGTTCTAAACATGCTGCCAATAGCTCGCCTGGGAAACATCCAGAGAAGTCCAAGATAGTGTTTTTTAGACTGGCTGCCACGAGCTGAAACGAATGCAACCAAGAGCGAGCGTCTGTGACTTACGGTTCAAGAGTTATTCACAGAAACATGGTTCTGAACTTTGCTGCCAGCCGCGAAAGCGAAAGTAACCAAGATCGAGCGTCTAGGATTTACTTGTCAATAGCTCGCCTGAGAAACATCCAGAGAAGTCAAAGACAGTGCTTCTATACTAATTGCCAGGCGCTGAGACGAATGCCGCCAAGATCGAGCGTCTAAGACTTACGGTTCAAGAATTAGCCTCAGAAACAGTGGGAAACAGTGTTTCTATACTAATTGCCAGGCGCTGAGACGAATGCCGCCAAGATCAAGCGTCAAAGACTTACGGTTCAAGAATTAGCCTCAGAAACAGTGGGAAACAGTGCTTTTATACTAATTGCCAGGCGCTGAGACGAATGCCGCCAAGATCGAGCGTCTATGACTTACGGTTCAAGAATTAGCCTCAGAAACAGTGGTTCTAAACATGCTGCCAATAGCTAGCCTGGGAAACATCCAGAGAAGTCCAAGATAGTGTTTTTTAGACTGGCTGCCACGAGCTGAAACCAATGCAACCAAGAGCGAGCGTCTGTGACTTACGGTTCAAGAGTTATTCACAGAAACATGGTTCTGAACTTTGCTGCCAGCCGCGAAAGCGAAAATAACCAAGATCGAGCGTCTAGGATTTACTTGTCAATAGCTCGCCTGCGAAACATCCAGAGAAGTCAAAGACAGTGCTTCTATACTAATTGCCAGGCGCTGAGATGAATGCCGCCAAGATCGAGCGTCTAAGACTTACGGTTCAAGAATTAGCCTCAGAAACAGTGGAAACAGTGTTTCTATACTAATTGCCAGGCGCTGAGACGAATGCCGCCAAGATCGAGCGTCTATGACTTACGGTTCAAGAATTAGCCTCAGAAACAGTGGTTCTGAACATGCTGCCAATAGCTCACCTGGGAAAGATCCAGAGAAGTCCAAGATAGTGTTTTTTAGACTGGCTGCCACGAGCTGAAACGAATGCAGCCAAGAGCGAGCGTCTGTCACTTACGGTTCAAGATTTATTCACAGAAACATGGTTCTGAACTTTGCTGCCAGCCTCGAAAGCGAAAGTAACCAAGATCGAGCGTCTAGGATTTACTTGTCAATAGCTCGCCTGGGAAACATCCAGAGAAGTCAAAGACAGTGCTTCTATACTAATTGCCAGGCGCTGAGATGAATGCCGCCAAGATCGAGCGTCTAAGACTTACGGTTCAAGAATTAGCCTCAGAAACAGTGGGAAACAGTGTTTCTATACTAATTGCCAGGCGCTGAGACGAATGCCGCCAAGATCGAGCGTCTATGACTTACGGTTCAAGAATTAGCCTCAGAAACAGTGGTTCTGAACATGCTGCCAATAGCTCACCTGGGAAAGATCCAGAGAAGTCCAAGGTAGTGTTTTTTAGACTGGCTGCCACGAGCTGAAACGAATGCAGCCAAGAGCGAGCGTCTGTCACTTACGGTTCAAGATTTATTCACAGAAACATGGTTCTGAACTTTGCTGCCAGCCTCGAAAGCGAAAGTAACCAAGATCGAGAGTCTAGGATTTACTTGTCAATAGCTCGCCTGGGAAACATCCAGAGAAGTCAAAGACAGTGCTTCTATACTAATTGCCAGGCGCTGAGACGAATGCCGCCAAGATCGAGCGTCTAAGACTTACGGTTCAAGAATTAGCCTCAGAAACAGTGGGAAACAGTGCTTCTATACTAATTGCCAGGCGCTGAGACGAATGCCGCCAAGATCGAGCGTCTATGACTTACGGTTCAAGAATTAGCCTCAGAAACAGTGGTTTTGAACATGCTGCCAATAGCTCGCCTGGGAAACATCCAGAGAAGTCCAAGATAGTGTTTTTTAGACTGGCTGCCACGAGCTGAAACGAATGCAACCAAGAGCGAGCGTCTGTGACTTACGGTTCAAGAGTTATTCACAGAAACATGGTTCTGAACTTTGCTGCCAGCCGCGAAAGCGAAAGTAACCAAGATCGAGCGTCTAGGATTTACTTGTCAATAGCTCGCCTGAGAAACATCCAGAGAAGTCAAAGACAGTGCTTCTATACTAATTGCCAGGCGCTGAGACGAATGCCGCCAAGATCGAGCGTCTAAGACTTACGGTTCAAGAATTAGCCTCAGAAACAGTGGGAAACAGTGTTTCTATACTAATTGCCAGGCGCTGAGACGAATGCCGCCAAGATCAAGCGTCAAAGACTTACGGTTCAAGAATTAGCCTCAGAAACAGTGGGAAACAGTGCTTTTATACTAATTGCCAGGCGCTGAGACGAATGCCGCCAAGATCGAGCGTCTATGACTTACGGTTCAAGAATTAGCCTCAGAAACAGTGGTTCTAAACATGCTGCCAATAGCTCGCCTGGGAAACATCCAGAGAAGTCCAAGATAGTGTTTTTTAGACTGGCTGCCACGAGCTGAAACCAATGCAACCAAGAGCGAGCGTCTGTGACTTACGGTTCAAGAGTTATTCACAGAAACATGGTTCTGAACTTTGCTGCCAGCCGCGAAAGCGAAAGTAACCAAGATCGAGCGTCTAGGATTTACTTGTCAATAGCTCGCCTGGGAAACATCCAGAGAAGTCAAAGACAGTGCTTCTATACTAATTGCCAGGCGCTGAGACGAATGCCGCCAAGATCAAGCGTCTAAGACTTACGGTTCAAGAATTAGCCTCAGAAACAGTGGGAAACAGTGTTTCTATACTAATTGCCAGGCGCTGAGACGAATGCCGCCAAGATCAAGCGTCAAAGACTTACGGTTCAAGAATTAGCCTCAGAAACAGTGGTTCTGAACATGCTGCCAATAGCTCGCCTGGGAAACATCCAGAGAAGTCCAAGATAGTGTTTTTTTAGACTGGCTGCCACGAGCTGAAACCAATGCAACCAAGAGCGAGCGTCTGTGACTTACGGTTCAAGAGTTATTCACAGAAACATGGTTCTGAACTTTGCTGCCAGCCGCGAAAGCGAAAGTAACCAAGATCGAGCGTCTAGGATTTACTTGTCAATAGCTCGCCTGGGAAACATCCAGAGAAGTCAAAGACAGTGCTTCTATACTATTTGCCAGGCGCTGAGACGAATGCCGCCAAGATCGAGCGTCTAAGACTTACGGTTCAAGAATTAGCCTCAGAAACAGTGGGAAACAGTGTTTCTATACTAATTGACAGGCGCTGAGACGAATGCCGCCAAGATCAAGCGTCAAAGACTTACGGTTCAAGAATTAGCCTCAGAAACAGTGGGAAACAGTGCTTTTATACTAATTGCCAGGCGCTGAGATGAATGCCGCCAAAATCGAGCGTCTATGACTTACGGTTCAAGAATTAGCCTCAGAAACAGTGGTTCTGAACATGCTGCCAATAGCTCACCTGGGAAACATCCAGAGAAGTCCAAGATAGTGTTTTTTAGACTGGCTGCCACGAGCTGAAACGAATGCAGCCAAGAGCGAGCGTCTGTCACTTACGGTTCAAGATTTATTCACAGAAACATGGTTCTGAACTTTGCTGCCAGCCGCGAAAGCGAAAGTAACCAAGATCGAGCGTCTAAGACTTACGGTTCAAGAATTAGCCTCAGAAACAGTGGGAAACAGTGCTTCTATACTAATTGCCAGGCGCTGAGACGAATGCCGCCAAGATCGAGCGTCTATGACTTACGGTTCAAGAATTAGCCTCAGAAACAGTGGTTTTGAACATGCTGCCAATAGCTCGCCTGGGAAACATCCAGAGAAGTCCAAGATAGTGTTTTTTAGACTGGCTGCCACGAGCTGAAACGAATGCAACCAAGAGCGAGCGTCTGTGACTTACGGTTCAAGAGTTATTCACAGAAACATGGTTCTGAACTTTGCTGCCAGCCGCGAAAGCGAAAGTAACCAAGATCGAGCGTCTAGGATTTACTTGTCAATAGCTCGCCTGGGAAACATCCAGAGAAGTCAAAGACAGTGCTTCTATACTAATTGCCAGGCGCTGAGACGAATGCCGCCAAGATCGAGCGTCTAAGACTTACGGTTCAAGAATTAGCCTCAGAAACAGTGGGAAACAGTGCTTCTATACTAATTGCCAGGCGCTGAGACGAATGCCGCCAAGATCGAGCGTCTATGACTTACGGTTCAAGAATTAGCCTCAGAAACAGTGGTTCTGAACATGCTGCCAATAGCTCGCCTGGGAAACATCCAGAGAAGTCCAAGATAATGTTTTTTAGACTGGCTGCCACGAGCTGAAACGAATGCAACCAAGAGCGAGCGTCTGTGACTTACGGTTCAAGAGTTATTCACAGAAACATGGTTCTGAACTTTGCTGCCAGCCGCGAAAGCGAAAATAACCAAGATCGAGCGTCTAGGATTTACTTGTCAATAGCTCGCCTGGGAAACATCCAGAGAAGTCAAAGACAGTGCTTCTATACTATTTGCCAGGCGCTGAGACGAATGCCGCCAAGATCGAGCGTCTAAGACTTACGGTTCAAGAATTAGCCTCAGAAACAGTGGGAAACAGTGTTTCTATACTAATTGACAGGCGCTGAGACGAATGCCGCCAAGATCAAGCGTCAAAGACTTACGGTTCAAGAATTAGCCTCAGAAACAGTGGGAAACAGTGCTTTTATACTAATTGCCAGGCGCTGAGACGAATGCCGCCAAAATCGAGCGTCTATGACTTACGGTTCAAGAATTAGCCTCAGAAACAGTGGTTCTGAACATGCTGCCAATAGCTCACCTGGGAAACATCCAGAGAAGTCCAAGATAGTGTTTTTTAGACTGGCTGCCACGAGCTGAAACGAATGCAGCCAAGAGCGAGCGTCTGTCACTTACGGTTCAAGATTTATTCACAGAAACATGGTTCTGAACTTTGCTGCCAGCCGCGAAAGCGAAAGTAACCAAGATCGAGCGTCTAAGACTTACGGTTCAAGAATTAGCCTCAGAAACAGTGGGAAACAGTGCTTCTATACTAATTGCCAGGCGCTGAGACGAATGCCGCCAAGATCGAGCGTCTATGACTTACGGTTCAAGAATTAGCCTCAGAAACAGTGGTTTTGAACATGCTGCCAATAGCTCGCCTGGGAAACATCCAGAGAAGTCCAAGATAGTGTTTTTTAGACTGGCTGCCACGAGCTGAAACGAATGCAACCAAGAGCGAGCGTCTGTGACTTACGGTTCAAGAGTTATTCACAGAAACATGGTTCTGAACTTTGCTGCCAGCCGCGAAAGCGAAAGTAACCAAGATCGAGCGTCTAGGATTTACTTGTCAATAGCTCGCCTGGGAAACATCCAGAGAAGTCAAAGACAGTGCTTCTATACTAATTGCCAGGCGCTGAGACGAATGCCGCCAAGATCGAGCGTCTAAAACTTACGGTTCAAGAATTAGCCTCAGAAACAGTGGGAAACAGTGCTTCTATACTAATTGCCAGGCGCTGAGACGAATGCCGCCAAGATCGAGCGTCTATGACTTACGGTTCAAGAATTAGCCTCAGAAACAGTGGTTTTGAACATGCTGCCAATAGCTCGCCTGGGAAACATCCAGAGAAGTCCAAGATAGTGTTTTTTAGACTGGCTGCCACGAGCTGAAACGAATGCAACCAAGAGCGAGCGTCTGTGACTTACGGTTCAAGAGTTATTCACAGAAACATGGTTCTGAACTTTGCTGCCAGCCGCGAAAGCGAAAGTAACCAAGATCGAGCGTCTAGGATTTACTTGTCAATAGCTCGCCTGGGAAACATCCAGAGAAGTCAAAGACAGTGCTTCTATACTAATTGCCAGGCGCTGAGACGAATGCCGCCAAGATCGAGCGTCTAAGACTTACGGTTCAAGAATTAGCCTCAGAAACAGTGGGAAACAGTGTTTCTATACTAATTGCCAGGCGCTGAGACGAATGCCGCCAAGATCAAGCGTCAAAGACTTACGGTTCAAGAATTAGCCTCAGAAACAGTGGGAAACAGTGCTTCTACACTAATTGCCAGGCGCTGAGACGAATGCCGCCAAGATCGAGCGTCTATGACTTACGGTTCAAGAATTAGCCTCAGAAACAGTGGTTTTGAACATGCTGCCAATAGCTCGCCTGGGAAACATCCAGAGAAGTCCAAGATAGTGTTTTTTAGACTGGCTGCCACGAGCTGAAACGAATGCAACCAAGAGCGAGCGTCTGTGACTTACGGTTCAAGAGTTATTCACAGAAACATGGTTCTGAACTTTGCTGCCAGCCGCGAAAGCGAAAGTAACCAAGATCGAGCGTCTAGGATTTACTTGTCAATAGCTCGCCTGGGAAACATCCAGAGAAGTCAAAGACAGTGCTTCTATACTAATTGCCAGGCGCTGAGACGAATGCCGCCAAGATCGAGCGTCTAAGACTTACGGTTCAAGAATTAGCCTCAGAAACAGTGGGAAACAGTGCTTCTATACTAATTGCCAGGCGCTGAGACGAATGCCGCCAAGAACGAGCGTCTATGACTTACGGTTCAAGAATTAGCCTCAGAAACAGTGGTTTTGAACATGCTGCCAATAGCTCGCCTGGGAAACATCCAGAGAAGTCCAAGATAGTGTTTTTTAGACTGGCTGCCACGAGCTGAAACGAATGCAACCAAGAGCGAGCGTCTGTGACTTACGGTTCAAGAGTTATTCACAGAAACATGGTTCTGAACTTTGCTGCCAGCCGCGAAAGCGAAAGTAACCAAGATCGAGCGTCTAGGATTTACTTGTCAATAGCTCGCCTGGGAAACATCCAGAGAAGTCAAAGACAGTGCTTCTATACTAATTGCCAGGCGCTGAGACGAATGCCGCCAAGATCGAGCGTCTAAGACTTACGGTTCAAGAATTAGCCTCAGAAACAGTGGGAAACAGTGTTTCTATACTAATTGCCAGGCGCTGAGACGAATGCCGCCAAGATCAAGCGTCAAAGACTTACGGTTCAAGAATTAGCCTCAGAAACAGTGGGAAACAGTGCTTTTATACTAATTGCCAGGCGCTGAGACGAATGCCGCCAAGATCGAGCGTCTATGACTTACGGTTCAAGAATTAGCCTCAGAAACAGTGGTTCTGAACATGCTGCCAATAGCTCGCCTGGGAAACATCCAGAGAAGTCCAAGATAGTGTTTTTTTAGACTGGCTGCCACGAGCTGAAACGAATGCAGCCAAGAGCGAGCGTCTGTGACTTACGGTTCAAGAGTTATTCACAGAAACATGGTTCTGAACTTTGCTGCCAGCCGCGAAAGCAAAAGTAACCAAGATCGAGCGTCTAGGATTTACTTGTCAATAGCTCGCCTGGGAAACATCCAGAGAAGTCAAAGACAGTGCTTCTACACTAATTGCCAGGCGCTGAGACGAATGCCGCCAAGATCAAGCGTCTAAGACTTACGATTCAAGAATTAGCCTCAGAAACAGTGGGAAACAGTGATTCTATACTAATTGCCAGGCGCTTAGACGAATGCCGCCAAGATCGAGCGTCTATGACTTACGGTTCAAGAATTAGCCTCAGAAACAGTGGTTCTGAACATGCTGCCAATAGCTCGCCTGGGAAACATCCAGAGAAGTCCAAGATAATGTTTTTTAGACTGGCTGCCACGAGCTGAAACGAATGCAACCAAGAGCGAGCGTCTGTGACTTACGGTTCAAGAGTTATTCACAGAAACATGGTTCTGAACTTTGCTGCCAGCCGCGAAAGCGAAAATAACCAAGATCGAGCGTCTAGGATTTACTTGTCAATAGCTCGCCTGGGAAACATCCAGAGAAGTCAAAGACAGTGCTTCTATACTATTTGCCAGGCGCTGAGACGAATGCCGCCAAGATCGAGCGTCTAAGACTTACGGTTCAAGAATTAGCCTCAGAAACAGTGGGAAACAGTGTTTCTATACTAATTGACAGGCGCTGAGACGAATGCCGCCAAGATCAAGCGTCAAAGACTTACGGTTCAAGAATTAGCCTCAGAAACAGTGGGAAACAGTGCTTTTATACTAATTGCCAGGCGCTGAGACGAATGCCGCCAAAATCGAGCGTCTATGACTTACGGTTCAAGAATTAGCCTCAGAAACAGTGGTTCTGAACATGCTGCCAATAGCTCACCTGGGAAACATCCAGAGAAGTCCAAGATAGTGTTTTTTAGACTGGCTGCCACGAGCTGAAACGAATGCAGCCAAGAGCGAGCGTCTGTCACTTACGGTTCAAGATTTATTCACAGAAACATGGTTCTGAACTTTGCTGCCAGCCGCGAAAGCGAAAGTAACCAAGATCGAGCGTCTAAGACTTACGGTTCAAGAATTAGCCTCAGAAACAGTGGGAAACAGTGCTTCTATACTAATTGCCAGGCGCTGAGACGAATGCCGCCAAGATCGAGCGTCTATGACTTACGGTTCAAGAATTAGCCTCAGAAACAGTGGTTTTGAACATGCTGCCAATAGCTCGCCTGGGAAACATCCAGAGAAGTCCAAGATAGTGTTTTTTAGACTGGCTGCCACGAGCTGAAACGAATGCAACCAAGAGCGAGCGTCTGTGACTTACGGTTCAAGAGTTATTCACAGAAACATGGTTCTGAACTTTGCTGCCAGCCGCGAAAGCGAAAGTAACCAAGATCGAGCGTCTAGGATTTACTTGTCAATAGCTCGCCTGGGAAACATCCAGAGAAGTCAAAGACAGTGCTTCTATACTAATTGCCAGGCGCTGAGACGAATGCCGCCAAGATCGAGCGTCTAAGACTTACGGTTCAAGAATTAGCCTCAGAAACAGTGGGAAACAGTGCTTCTATACTAATTGCCAGGCGCTGAGACGAATGCCGCCAAGATCGAGCGTCTATGACTTACGGTTCAAGAATTAGCCTCAGAAACAGTGGTTTTGAACATGCTGCCAATAGCTCGCCTGGGAAACATCCAGAGAAGTCCAAGATAGTGTTTTTTAGACTGGCTGCCACGAGCTGAAACGAATGCAACCAAGAGCGAGCGTCTGTGACTTACGGTTCAAGAGTTATTCACAGAAACATGGTTCTGAACTTTGCTGCCAGCCGCGAAAGCGAAAGTAACCAAGATCGAGCGTCTAGGATTTACTTGTCAATAGCTCGCCTGGGAAACATCCAGAGAAGTCAAAGACAGTGCTTCTATACTAATTGCCAGGCGCTGAGACGAATGCCGCCAAGATCGAGCGTCTAAGACTTACGGTTCAAGAATTAGCCTCAGAAACAGTGGGAAACAGTGTTTCTATACTAATTGCCAGGCGCTGAGACGAATGCCGCCAAGATCAAGCGTCAAAGACTTACGGTTCAAGAATTAGCCTCAGAAACAGTGGGAAACAGTGCTTTTATACTAATTGCCAGGCGCTGAGACGAATGCCGCCAAGATCGAGCGTCTATGACTTACGGTTCAAGAATTAGCCTCAGAAACAGTGGTTCTGAACATGCTGCCAATAGCTCGCCTGGGAAACATCCAGAGAAGTCCAAGATAGTGTTTTTTTAGACTGGCTGCCACGAGCTGAAACGAATGCAGCCAAGAGCGAGCGTCTGTGACTTACGGTTCAAGAGTTAATCACAGAAACATGGTTCTGAACTTTGCTGCCAGCCGCGAAAGCAAAAGTAACCAAGATCGAGCGTCTAGGATTTACTTGTCAATAGCTCGCCTGGGAAACATCCAGAGAAGTCAAAGACAGTGCTTCTACACTAATTGCCAGGCGCTGAGACGAATGCCGCCAAGATCAAGCGTCTAAGACTTACGATTCAAGAATTAGCCTCAGAAACAGTGGGAAACAGTGATTCTATACTAATTGCCAGGCGCTTAGACGAATGCCGCCAAGATCGAGCGTCTATGACTTACGGTTCAAGAATTAGCCTCAGAAACAGTGGTTCTGAACATGCTGCCAATAGCTCGCCTGGGAAACATCCAGAGAAGTCCAAGATAATGTTTTTTAGACTGGCTGCCACGAGCTGAAACGAATGCAACCAAGAGCGAGCGTCTGTGACTTACGGTTCAAGAGTTATTCACAGAAACATGGTTCTGAACTTTGCTGCCAGCCGCGAAAGCGAAAATAACCAAGATCGAGCGTCTAGGATTTACTTGTCAATAGCTCGCCTGGGAAACATCCAGAGAAGTCAAAGACAGTGCTTCTATACTATTTGCCAGGCGCTGAGACGAATGCCGCCAAGATCGAGCGTCTAAGACTTACGGTTCAAGAATTAGCCTCAGAAACAGTGGGAAACAGTGTTTCTATACTAATTGACAGGCGCTGAGACGAATGCCGCCAAGATCAAGCGTCAAAGACTTACGGTTCAAGAATTAGCCTCAGAAACAGTGGGAAACAGTGCTTTTATACTAATTGCCAGGCGCTGAGACGAATGCCGCCAAAATCGAGCGTCTATGACTTACGGTTCAAGAATTAGCCTCAGAAACAGTGGTTCTGAACATGCTGCCAATAGCTCACCTGGGAAACATCCAGAGAAGTCCAAGATAGTGTTTTTTAGACTGGCTGCCACGAGCTGAAACGAATGCAGCCAAGGATTTACTTGTCAATAGCTCGCCTGGGAAACATCCAGTGAAGTCAAAGACAGTGCTTCTATACTAATTGCCAGGCGCTGAGACGAATGCCGCCAAGATCGAGCGTCTATGACTTACGGTTCAAGAATTAGCCTCAGAAACAGTGGTTTTGAACATGCTGCCAATAGCTCGCCTGGGAAACATCCAGAGAAGTCCAAGATAGTGTTTTTTAGACTGGCTGCCACGAGCTGAAACGAATGCAACCAAGAGCGAGCGTCTGTGACTTACGGTTCAAGAGTTATTCACAGAAACATGGTTCTGAACTTTGCTGCCAGCCGCGAAAGCGAAAGTAACCAAGATCGAGCGTCTAGGATTTACTTGTCAATAGCTCGCCTGGGAAACATCCAGAGAAGTCAAAGACAGTGCTTCTATACTAATTGCCAGGCGCTGAGACGAATGCCGCCAAGATCAAGCGTCTAAGACTTACGGTTCAAGAATTAGCCTCAGAAACAGTGGGAAACAGTGCTTCTATACTAATTGCCAGGCGCTGAGACGAATGCCGCCAAGATCGAGCGTCTATGACTTACTGTTCAAGAATTAGCCTCAGAAACAGTGGTTTTGAACATGCTGCCAATAGCTCGCCTGGGAAACATCCAGAGAAGTCCAAGATAGTGTTTTTTAGACTGGCTGCCACGAGCTGAAACGAATGCAACCAAGAGCGAGCGTCTGTGACTTACGGTTCAAGAGTTATTCACAGAAACATGGTTCTGAACTTTGCTGCCAGCCGCGAAAGCGAAAGTAACCAAGATCGAGCGTCTAGGATTTACTTGTCAATAGCTCGCCTGGGAAACAGCCAGAGAAGTCAAAGACAGTGCTTCTATACTAATTGCCAGGCGCTGAGACGAATGCCGCCAAGATCGAGCGTCTAAGACTTACGGTTCAAGAATTAGCTTCAGAAACAGTGGGAAACAGTGTGTCTATACTAATTGCCAGGCGCTGAGACGAATGCCGCCAAGATCAAGCGTCAAAGACTTACGGTTCAAGAATTAGCCTCAGAAACAGTGGTTCTAAACATGCTGCCAATAGCTCGCCTGGGAAACATCCAGAGAAGTCCAAGATAGTGTTTTTTAGACTGGCTGCCACGAGCTAAAACGAATGCAACCAAGAGCGAGCGTCTGTGACTTACGGTTCAAGAGTTATTCACAGAAACATGGTTCTGAACTTTGCTGCCAGCCGCGAAAGCGAAAGTAACCAAGATCGAGCGTCTAGGATTTACTTGTCAATAGCTCGCCTGGGAAACATCCAGAGAAGTCAAAGACAGTGCTTCTACACTAATTGCCAGGCGCTGAGACGAATGCCGCCAAGATCAAGCGTCTAAGACTTACGATTCAAGAATTAGCCTCAGAAACAGTGGGAAACAGTGATTCTATACTAATTGCCAGGCGCTTAGACGAATGCCGCCAAGATCGAGCGTCTATGACTTACGGTTCAAGAATTAGCCTCAGAAACAGTGGTTCTGAACATGCTGCCAATAGCTCGCCTGGGAAACATCCAGAGAAGTCCAAGATAATGTTTTTTAGACTGGCTGCCACGAGCTGAAACGAATGCAACCAAGAGCGAGCGTCTGTGACTTACGGTTCAAGAGTTATTCACAGAAACATGGTTCTGAACTTTGCTGCCAGCCGCGAAAGCGAAAATAACCAAGATCGAGCGTCTAGGATTTACTTGTCAATAGCTCGCCTGGGAAACATCCAGAGAAGTCAAAGACAGTGCTTCTATACTATTTGCCAGGCGCTGAGACGAATGCCGCCAAGATCGAGCGTCTAAGACTTACGGTTCAAGAATTAGCCTCAGAAACAGTGGGAAACAGTGTTTCTATACTAATTGACAGGCGCTGAGACGAATGCCGCCAAGATCAAGCGTCAAAGACTTACGGTTCAAGAATTAGCCTCAGAAACAGTGGGAAACAGTGCTTTTATACTAATTGCCAGGCGCTGAGACGAATGCCGCCAAAATCGAGCGTCTATGACTTACGGTTCAAGAATTAGCCTCAGAAACAGTGGTTCTGAACATGCTGCCAATAGCTCACCTGGGAAACATCCAGAGAAGTCCAAGATAGTGTTTTTTAGACTGGCTGCCACGAGCTGAAACGAATGCAGCCAAGAGCGAGCGTCTGTCACTTACGGTTCAAGATTTATTCACAGAAACATGGTTCTGAACTTTGCTGCCAGCCGCGAAAGCGAAAGTAACCAAGATCGAGCGTCTAAGACTTACGGTTCAAGAATTAGCCTCAGAAACAGTGGGAAACAGTGCTTCTATACTAATTGCCAGGCGCTGAGACGAATGCCGCCAAGATCGAGCGTCTATGACTTACGGTTCAAGAATTAGCCTCAGAAACAGTGGTTTTGAACATGCTGCCAATAGCTCGCCTGGGAAACATCCAGAGAAGTCCAAGATAGTGTTTTTTAGACTGGCTGCCACGAGCTGAAACGAATGCAACCAAGAGCGAGCGTCTGTGACTTACGGTTCAAGAGTTATTCACAGAAACATGGTTCTGAACTTTGCTGCCAGCCGCGAAAGCGAAAGTAACCAAGATCGAGCGTCTAGGATTTACTTGTCAATAGCTCGCCTGGGAAACATCCAGAGAAGTCAAAGACAGTGCTTCTATACTAATTGCCAGGCGCTGAGACGAATGCCGCCAAGATCGAGCGTCTAAGACTTACGGTTCAAGAATTAGCCTCAGAAACAGTGGGAAACAGTGCTTCTATACTAATTGCCAGGCGCTGAGACGAATGCCGCCAAGATCGAGCGTCTATGACTTACGGTTCAAGAATTAGCCTCAGAAACAGTGGTTTTGAACATGCTGCCAATAGCTCGCCTGGGAAACATCCAGAGAAGTCCAAGATAGTGTTTTTTAGACTGGCTGCCACGAGCTGAAACGAATGCAACCAAGAGCGAGCGTCTGTGACTTACGGTTCAAGAGTTATTCACAGAAACATGGTTCTGAACTTTGCTGCCAGCCGCGAAAGCGAAAGTAACCAAGATCGAGCGTCTAGGATTTACTTGTCAATAGCTCGCCTGGGAAACATCCAGAGAAGTCAAAGACAGTGCTTCTATACTAATTGCCAGGCGCTGAGACGAATGCCGCCAAGATCGAGCGTCTAAGACTTACGGTTCAAGAATTAGCCTCAGAAACAGTGGGAAACAGTGTTTCTATACTAATTGCCAGGCGCTGAGACGAATGCCGCCAAGATCAAGCGTCAAAGACTTACGGTTCAAGAATTAGCCTCAGAAACAGTGGTTGTGAACATGCTGCCAATAGCTCGCCTGGGAAACATCCAGAGAAGTCCAAGATAGTGTTTTTTAGACTGGCTGCCACGAGCTGAAACCAATGCAACCAAGAGCGAGCGTCTGTGACTTACGGTTCAAGAGTTATTCACAGAAACATGGTTCTGAACTTTGCTGCCAGCCGCGAAAGCGAAAGTAACCAAGATCGAGCGTCTAGGATTTACTTGTCAATAGCTCGCCTGGGAAACATCCAGAGAAGTCAAAGACAGTGCTTCTATACTAATTGCCAGGCGCTGAGACGAATGCCGCCAAGATCGAGCGTCTAAGACTTACGGTTCAAGAATTAGCCTCAGAAACAGTGGGAAACAGTGTTTCTATACTAATTGCCAGGCGCTGAGACGAATGCCGCCAAGATCAAGCGTCAAAGACTTACGGTTCAAGAATTAGCCTCAGAAACAGTGGGAAACAGTGCTTTTATACTAATTGCCAGGCGCTGAGACGAATGCCGCCAAGATCGAGCGTCTATGACTTACGGTTCAAGAATTAGCCTCAGAAACAGTGGTTCTGAACATGCTGCCAATAGCTCGCCTGGGAAACATCCAGAGAAGTCCAAGATAGTGTTTTTTTAGACTGGCTGCCACGAGCTGAAACGAATGCAGCCAAGAGCGAGCGTCTGTGACTTACGGTTCAAGAGTTATTCACAGAAACATGGTTCTGAACTTTGCTGCCAGCCGCGAAAGCAAAAGTAACCAAGATCGAGCGTCTAGGATTTACTTGTCAATAGCTCGCCTGGGAAACATCCAGAGAAGTCAAAGACAGTGCTTCTACACTAATTGCCAGGCGCTGAGACGAATGCCGCCAAGATCAAGCGTCTAAGACTTACGATTCAAGAATTAGCCTCAGAAACAGTGGGAAACAGTGATTCTATACTAATTGCCAGGCGCTTAGACGAATGCCGCCAAGATCGAGCGTCTATGACTTACGGTTCAAGAATTAGCCTCAGAAACAGTGGTTGTGAACATGCTGCCAATAGCTCGCCTGGGAAACATCCAGAGAAGTCCAAGATAGTGTTTTTTAGACTGGCTGCCACGAGCTGAAACCAATGCAACCAAGAGCGAGCGTCTGTGACTTACGGTTCAAGAGTTATTCACAGAAACATGGTTCTGAACTTTGCTGCCAGCCGCGAAAGCGAAAGTAACCAAGATCGAGCGTCTAGGATTTACTTGTCAATAGCTCGCCTGGGAAACATCCAGAGAAGTCAAAGACAGTGCTTCTATACTAATTGCCAGGCGCTGAGACGAATGCCGCCAAGATCGAGCGTCTAAGACTTACGGTTCAAGAATTAGCCTCAGAAACAGTGGGAAACAGTGTTTCTATACTAATTGCCAGGCGCTGAGACGAATGCCGCCAAGATCAAGCGTCAAAGACTTACGGTTCAAGAATTAGCCTCAGAAACAGTGGGAAACAGTGCTTTTATACTAATTGCCAGGCGCTGAGACGAATGCCGCCAAGATCGAGCGTCTATGACTTACGGTTCAAGAATTAGCCTCAGAAACAGTGGTTTTGAACATGCTGCCAATAGCTCGCCTGGGAAACATCCAGAGAAGTCCAAGATAGTGTTTTTTAGACTGGCTGCCACGATCTGAAACGAATGCAACCAAGAGCGAGCGTCTGTGACTTACGGTTCAAGAGTTATTCACAGAAACATGGTTCTGAACTTTGCTGCCAGCCGCGAAAGCGAAAGTAACCAAGATCGAGCGTCTAGGATTTACTTGTCAATAGCTCGCCTGAGAAACATCCAGAGAAGTCAAAGACAGTGCTTCTATACTAATTGCCAGGCGCTGAGACGAATGCCGCCAAGATCGAGCGTCTAAGACTTACGGTTCAAGAATTAGCCTCAGAAACAGTGGGAAACAGTGTTTCTATACTAATTGCCAGGCGCTGAGACGAATGCCGCCAAGATCAAGCGTCAAAGACTTACGGTTCAAGAATTAGCCTCAGAAACAGTGGGAAACAGTGCTTTTATACTAATTGCCAGGCGCTGAGACGAATGCCGCCGAGATCGAGCGTCTATGACTTACGGTTCAAGAATTAGCCTCAGAAACAGTGGTTCTAAACATGCTGCCAATAGCTCGCCTGGGAAACATCCAGAGAAGTCCAAGATAGTGTTTTTTAGACTGGCTGCCACGAGCTGAAACGAATGCAGCCAAGAGCGAGCGTCTGTCACTTACGGTTCAAGATTTATTCACAGAAACATGGTTCTGAACTTTGCTGCCAGCCGCGAAAGCGAAAGTAACCAAGATCGAGCATCTAGGATTTACTTGTCAATAGCTCGCCTGGGAAACATCCAGAGAAGTCAAAGACAGTGCTTCTATACTAATTGCCAGGCGCTGAGACGAATGCCGCCAAGATCGAGCGTCTAAGACTTACGGTTCAAGAATTAGCCTCAGAAACAGTGGGAAACAGTGTTTCTATACTAATTGCCAGGCGCTGAGACGAATGCCGCCAAGATCAAGCGTCAAAGACTTACGGTTCAAGAATTAGCCTCAGAAACAGTGGGAAACAGTGCTTTTATACTAATTGCCAGGCGCTGAGACGAATGCCGCCAAGATCGAGCGTCTATGACTTACGGTTCAAGAATTAGCCTCAGAAACAGTGGTTCTGAACATGCTGCCAATAGCTCGCCTGGGAAACATCCAGAGAAGTCCAAGATAGTGTTTTTTTAGACTGGCTGCCACGAGCTGAAACGAATGCAGCCAAGAGCGAGCGTCTGTGACTTACGGTTCAAGAGTTATTCACAGAAACATGGTTCTGAACTTTGCTGCCAGCCGCGAAAGCAAAAGTAACCAAGATCGAGCGTCTAGGATTTACTTGTCAATAGCTCGCCTGGGAAACATCCAGAGAAGTCAAAGACAGTGCTTCTACACTAATTGCCAGGCGCTGAGACGAATGCCGCCAAGATCAAGCGTCTAAGACTTACGATTCAAGAATTAGCCTCAGAAACAGTGGGAAACAGTGATTCTATACTAATTGCCAGGCGCTTAGACGAATGCCGCCAAGATCGAGCGTCTATGACTTACGGTTCAAGAATTAGCCTCAGAAACAGTGGTTCTAAACATGCTGCCA
Source organism: Rhinoderma darwinii (assembly GCF_050947455.1). NCBI lineage: Eukaryota > Metazoa > Chordata > Amphibia > Anura > Rhinodermatidae > Rhinoderma > Rhinoderma darwinii. The sequence goes on from NW_027463998.1 coordinate 94,929, forward strand.
ATAGCTCGCCTGGGAAACATCCAGAGAAGTCCAAGATAGTGTTTTTTAGACTGCCTGCCACGAGCTGAAACGAATGCAACCAAGAGCGAGCGTCTGTGACTTACGGTTCAAGAGTTATTCACAGAAACATGGTTCTGAACTTTGCTGCCAGCCGCGAAAGCGAAAGTAACCAAGATCGAGCGTCTAGGATTTACTTGTCAATAGCTCGCCTGGGAAACATCCAGAGAAGTCAAAGACAGTGCTTCTATACTAATTGCCAGGCGCTGAGACGAATGCCGCCAAGATCGAGCGTCTAAGACTTACGGTTCAAGAATTAGCCTCAGAAACAGTGGGAAACAGTGTTTCTATACTAATTGCCAGGCGCTGAGACGAATGCCGCCAAGATCAAGCGTCAAAGACTTACGGTTCAAGAATTAGCCTCAGAAACAGTGGGAAACAGTGCTTTTATACTAATTGCCAGGCGCTGAGACGAATGCCGCCAAGATCGAGCGTCTATGACTTACGGTTCAAGAATTAGCCTCAGAAACAGTGGTTCTGAACATGCTGCCAATAGCTCGCCTGGGAAACATCCAGAGAAGTCCAAGATAGTGTTTTTTTAGACTGGCTGCCACGAGCTGAAACGAATGCAGCCAAGAGCGAGCGTCTGTGACTTACGGTTCAAGAGTTATTCACAGAAACATGGTTCTGAACTTTGCTGCCAGCCGCGAAAGCAAAAGTAACCAAGATCGAGCGTCTAGGATTTACTTGTCAATAGCTCGCCTGGGAAACATCCAGAGAAGTCAAAGACAGTGCTTCTACACTAATTGCCAGGCGCTGAGACGAATGCCGCCAAGATCAAGCGTCTAAGACTTACGATTCAAGAATTAGCCTCAGAAACAGTGGGAAACAGTGATTCTATACTAATTGCCAGGCGCTTAGACGAATGCCGCCAAGATCGAGCGTCTATGACTTACGGTTCAAGAATTAGCCTCAGAAACAGTGGTTCTGAACATGCTGCCAATAGCTCGACTGGGAAACATCCAGAGAAGTCCAAGATAATGTTTTTTAGACTGGCTGCCACGAGCTGAAACGAATGCAACCAAGAGCGAGCGTCTGTGACTTACGGTTCAAGAGTTATTCACAGAAACATGGTTCTGAACTTTGCTGCCAGCCGCGAAAGCGAAAATAACCAAGATCGAGCGTCTAAGACTTACGGTTCAAGAATTAGCCTCAGAAACAGTGGGAAACAGTGCTTCTATACTAATTGCCAGGCGCTGAGACGAATGCCGCCAAGATCGAGCGTCTATGACTTACGGTTCAAGAATTAGCCTCAGAAACAGTGGTTTTGAACATGCTGCCAATAGCTCGCCTGGGAAACATCCAGAGAAGTCCAAGATAGTGTTTTTTAGACTGGCTGCCACGAGCTGAAACGAATGCAACCAAGAGCGAGCGTCTGTGACTTACGGTTCAAGAGTTATTCACAGAAACATGGTTCTGAACTTTGCTGCCAATAGCTCACCTGGGAAAGATCCAGAGAAGTCCAAGATAGTGTTTTTTAGACTGGCTGCCACGAGCTGAAACGAATGCAGCCAAGAGCGAGCGTCTGTCACTTACGGTTCAAGATTTATTCACAGAAACATGGTTCTGAACTTTGCTGCCAGCCGCGAAAGCGAAAGTAACCAAGATCGAGCGTCTAGGATTTACTTGTCAATAGCTCGCCTGGGAAACATCCAGATAAGTCAAAGACAGTGCTTCTATACTAATTGCCAGGCGCTGAGACGAATGCCGCCAAGATCAAGCGTCTAAGACTTACGGTTCAAGAATTAGCCTCAGAAACAGTGGGAAACAGTGCTTCTATACTAATTGCCAGGCGCTGAGACGAATGCCGCCAAGATCGAGCGTCTATGACTTACGGTTCAAGAATTAGCCTCAGAAACAGTGGTTTTGAACATGCTGCCAATAGCTCGCCTGGGAAACATCCAGAGAAGTCCAAGATAGTGTTTTTTAGACTGGCTGCCACGAGCTGAAACAAATGCAACCAAGAGCGAGCGTCTGTGACTTACGGTTCAAGAGTTATTCACAGAAACATGGTTCTGAACTTTGCTGCCAGCCGCGAAAGCGAAAGTAACCAAGATCGAGCGTCTAGGATTTACTTGTCAATAGCTCGCCTGAGAAACATCCAGAGAAGTCAAAGACAGTGCTTCTATACTAATTGCCAGGCGCTGAGACGAATGCCGCCAAGATCGAGCGTCTAAGACTTACGGTTCTAGAATTAGCCTCAGAAACAGTGGGAAACAGTGTTTCTATACTAATTGCCAGGCGCTGAGACGAATGCCGCCAAGATCAAGCGTCAAAGACTTACGGTTCAAGAATTAGCCTCAGAAACAGTGGGAAACAGTGCTTTTATACTAATTGCCAGGCGCTGAGACGAATGCCGCCAAGATCGAGCGTCTATGACTTACGGTTCAAGAATTAGCCTCAGAAACAGTGGTTCTAAACATGCTGCCAATAGCTCGCCTGGGAAACATCCAGAGAAGTCCAAAATAGTGTTTTTTAGACTGGCTGCCACGAGCTGAAACCAATGCAACCAAGAGCGAGCGTCTGTGACTTACGGTTCAAGAGTTATTCACAGAAACATGGTTCTGAACTTTGCTGCCAGCCGCGAAAGCGAAAGTAACCAAGATCGAGCATCTAGGATTTACTTGTCAATAGCTCGCCTGGGAAACATCCAGAGAAGTCAAAGACAGTGCTTCTATACTAATTGCCAGGCGCTGAGACGAATGCCGCCAAGATCGAGCGTCTAAGACTTACGGTTCAAGAATTAGCCTCAGAAACAGTGGGAAACAGTGTTTCTATACTAATTGCCAGGCGCTGAGACGAATGCCGCCAAGATCAAGCGTCAAAGACTTACGGTTCAAGAATTAGCCTCAGAAACAGTGGTTGTGAACATGCTGCCAATAGCTCGCCTGGGAAACATCCAGAGAAGTCCAAGATAGTGTTTTTTAGACTGGCTGCCACGAGCTGAAACCAATGCAACCAAGAGCGAGCGTCTGTGACTTACGGTTCAAGAGTTATTCACAGAAACATGGTTCTGAACTTTGCTGCCAGCCGCGAAAGCGAAAGTAACCAAGATCGAGCGTCTAGGATTTACTTGTCAATAGCTCGCCTGGGAAACATCCAGAGAAGTCAAAGACAGTGCTTCTATACTAATTGCCAGGCGCTGAGACGAATGCCGCCAAGATCGAGCGTCTAAGACTTACGGTTCAAGAATTAGCCTCAGAAACAGTGGGAAACAGTGTTTCTATACTAATTGCCAGGCGCTGAGACGAATGCCGCCAAGATCAAGCGTCAAAGACTTACGGTTCAAGAATTAGCCTCAGAAACAGTGGGAAACAGTGCTTTTATACTAATTGCCAGGCGCTGAGACGAATGCCGCCAAGATCGAGCGTCTATGACTTACGGTTCAAGAATTAGCCTCAGAAACAGTGGTTCTGAACATGCTGCCAATAGCTCGCCTGGGAAACATCCAGAGAAGTCCTAAATAGTGTTTTTTTAGACTGGCTGCCACGAGCTGAAACGAATGCAGCCAAGAGCGAGCGTCTGTGACTTACGGTTCAAGAGTTATTCACAGAAACATGGTTCTGAACTTTGCTGCCAGCCGCGAAAGCAAAAGTAACCAAGATCGAGCGTCTAGGATTTACTTGTCAATAGCTCGCCTGGGAAACATCCAGAGAAGTCAAAGACAGTGCTTCTACACTAATTGCCAGGCGCTGAGACGAATGCCGCCAAGATCAAGCGTCTAAGACTTACGATTCAAGAATTAGCCTCAGAAACAGTGGGAAACAGTGATTCTATACTAATTGCCAGGCGCTTAGACGAATGCCGCCAAGATCGAGCGTCTATGACTTACGGTTCAAGAATTAGCCTCAGAAACAGTGGTTGTGAACATGCTGCCAATAGCTCGCCTGGGAAACATCCAGAGAAGTCCAAGATAGTGTTTTTTAGACTGGCTGCCACGAGCTGAAACCAATGCAACCAAGAGCGAGCGTCTGTGACTTACGGTTCAAGAGTTATTCACAGAAACATGGTTCTGAACTTTGCTGCCAGCCGCGAAAGCGAAAGTAACCAAGATCGAGCGTCTAGGATTTACTTGTCAATAGCTCGCCTGGGAAACATCCAGAGAAGTCAAAGACAGTGCTTCTATACTAATTGCCAGGCGCTGAGACGAATGCCGCCAAGATCGAGCGTCTAAGACTTACGGTTCAAGAATTAGCCTCAGAAACAGTGGGAAACAGTGTTTCTATACTAATTGCCAGGCGCTGAGACGAATGCCGCCAAGATCAAGCGTCAAAGACTTACGGTTCAAGAATTAGCCTCAGAAACAGTGGGAAACAGTGCTTTTATACTAATTGCCAGGCGCTGAGACGAATGCCGCCAAGATCGAGCGTCTATGACTTACGGTTCAAGAATTAGCCTCAGAAACAGTGGTTCTAAACATGCTGCCAATAGCTCGCCTGGGAAACATCCAGAGAAGTCCAAGATAGTGTTTTTTAGACTGGCTGCCACGAGCTGAAACGAATGCAACCAAGAGCGAGCGTCTGTGACTTACGGTTCAAGAGTTATTCACAGAAACATGGTTCTGAACTTTGCTGCCAGCCGCGAAAGCGAAAGTAACCAAGATCGAGCGTCTAGGATTTACTTGTCAATAGCTCGCCTGGGAAACATCCAGAGAAGTCAAAGACAGTGCTTCTATACTAATTGCCAGGCGCTGAGACGAATGCCGCCAAGATCGAGCGTCTAAGACTTACGGTTCAAGAATTAGCCTCAGAAACAGTGGGAAACAGTGTTTCTATACTAATTGCCAGGCGCTGAGACGAATGCCGCCAAGATCAAGCGTCAAAGACTTACGGTTCAAGAATTAGCCTCAGAAACAGTGGGAAACAGTGCTTTTATACTAATTGCCAGGCGCTGAGACGAATGCCGCCAAGATCGAGCGTCTATGACTTACGGTTCAAGAATTAGCCTCAGAAACAGTGGTTCTGAACATGCTGCCAATAGCTCGCCTGGGAAACATCCAGAGAAGTCCAAGATAGTGTTTTTTTAGACTGGCTGCCACGAGCTGAAACGAATGCAGCCAAGAGCGAGCGTCTGTGACTTACGGTTCAAGAGTTATTCACAGAAACATGGTTCTGAACTTTGCTGCCAGCCGCGAAAGCAAAAGTAACCAAGATCGAGCGTCTAGGATTTACTTGTCAATAGCTCGCCTGGGAAACATCCAGAGAAGTCAAAGACAGTGCTTCTACACTAATTGCCAGGCGCTGAGACGAATGCCGCCAAGATCAAGCGTCTAAGACTTACGATTCAAGAATTAGCCTCAGAAACAGTGGGAAACAGTGATTCTATACTAATTGCCAGGCGCTTAGACGAATGCCGCCAAGATCGAGCGTCTATGACTTACGGTTCAAGAATTAGCCTCAGAAACAGTGGTTCTGAACATGCTGCCAATAGCTCGCCTGGGAAACATCCAGAGAAGTCCAAGATAATGTTTTTTAGACTGGCTGCCACGAGCTGAAACGAATGCAACCAAGAGCGAGCGTCTGTGACTTACGGTTCAAGAGTTATTCACAGAAACATGGTTCTGAACTTTGCTGCCAGCCGCGAAAGCGAAAATAACCAAGATCGAGCGTCTAAGACTTACGGTTCAAGAATTAGCCTCAGAAACAGTGGGAAACAGTGCTTCTATACTAATTGCCAGGCGCTGAGACGAATGCCGCCAAGATCGAGCGTCTATGACTTACGGTTCAAGAATTAGCCTCAGAAACAGTGGTTTTGAACATGCTGCCAATAGCTCGCCTGGGAAACATCCAGAGAAGTCCAAGATAGTGTTTTTTAGACTGGCTGCCACGAGCTGAAACGAATGCAACCAAGAGCGAGCGTCTGTGACTTACGGTTCAAGAGTTATTCACAGAAACATGGTTCTGAACTTTGCTGCCAGCCGCGAAAGCGAAAGTAACCAAGATCGAGCGTCTAGGATTTACTTGTCAATAGCTCGCCTGGGAAACATCCAGAGAAGTCAAAGACAGTGCTTCCATACTAATTGCCAGGCGCTGAGACGAATGCCGCCAAGATCGAGCGTCTAAGACTTACGGTTCAAGAATTAGCCTCAGAAACAGTGGGAAACAGTGTTTCTATACTAATTGCCAGGCGCTGAGACGAATGCCGCCAAGATCAAGCGTCAAAGACTTACGGTTCAAGAATTAGCCTCAGAAACAGTGGGAAACAGTGCTTTTATACTAATTGCCAGGCGCTGAGACGAATGCCGCCAAGATCGAGCGTCTATGACTTACGGTTCAAGAATTAGCCTCAGAAACAGTGGTTCTGAACATGCTGCCAATAGCTCGCCTGGGAAACATCCAGAGAAGTCCAAGATAGTGTTTTTTTAGACTGGCTGCCACGAGCTGAAACGAATGCAGCCAAGAGCGAGCGTCTGTGACTTACGGTTCAAGAGTTATTCACAGAAACATGGTTCTGAACTTTGCTGCCAGCCGCGAAAGCAAAA